>NC_041386.1:233908837-233964300 GCF_002162155.2 Triticum dicoccoides | reverse complement strand
AAGAAAATAAGTTTCCCACGTGATATGTGGTCTAGTTGTTGGGAAAATTTACAAATATGAAATTCGACTTTATTTGCAAAATCTCTCTGGAATTTAGTAAAATGGGCATAACTTTTGCATACGAACTCGAACTCGGATTAAAAAGTTTTTTATATGAAAAATCATCTACTCGAAAAGTTACATCTAAATTGAACCGGGGGAACCCCGTTCAAGATTTTCAGAATCCCCAAAATCCTAACAGAACGAAAGATACAGGGCTTTTAAGATCTAGAGGGGGGAAATGGAAAAGAATTCAAACTTACTAGTGGCGCACCATTTGCTAGGTGCGCCAATAGTAACAGAAAAAAAATTGGTTTCGAATTTTTTTGGAAATGTTTTTCAAAATATGATACGTAATATGACCGGGAAGTTTGAAATATTTTTTCAAAATTTCATCACACTCATGAACATGAACAAAGTCCTAGACATTAACAAGGTTTAATAGGATTGATAGATATATCAACAAGTGCCTGTTAAGTGAGGTGGTGTTGGGGTGGGATAGAACTGCAAAGTTAAGCGTGCTTGGGCTGGAGTATTGTGAGGATAGGTGACCTTTTGGGAAGTTTGACCACTTAGTGCGATTCGACTTGAGATTAAGCATATTGACCTGAGATTAAGCCATAGTGACCCGAGATTAAGAAAAAATCAAAGAAAAAAATTGAAACAAAATTTCTGAATATTTTTTTCAAAAAATATTGTTAGTAATGGCGCACTTCTATGTGGTGCACCATTACTAAGTCAGATAGTAATGGCGCACTTCTACGCATACTAATGGCGCACCTGTAGTGCGCCATTAATGGCAAAAACAGGTGCGCCACTAATTAGCCTTTTCCTAGTAGTGAATTATCTTCCGCTCTCCGAGGATGAGGTGAGCCTCGGGAACGAGGATTTTATCGTGCCTGAGGAACCTCTCGAGTAGGAGCGCTTCATGTGCCATCTAATAGCCACTGCAAGGAGCCTGAAAAAGAAACATCAACAACTTCAAGCCGATCAAGATTTGCTCAATGATAGATGGACTAACATCCTGGAAGCCGAGGAATACGGCCTCAAGAGACCACTCAAAAGTTACCTGAAGCGCAAATTACAACCTCAATTCGATGATGAGGCATTGGAGCTCGAGCCATCAGCACACAATGCGGCTGACCGGCCATCGCATGGTCGGGACAAAGCGGCAACACAAGCCGAACGCCAGCCCGCTCTACCCCGCCATAAAGGCGGAGACAAAACTGCTCAGGGATACACGTATGATCTCCGGCAGGGCCTGAGAAATAAAACAGGTCTGGCTAGATCGATCTATGTATTACGGCAGCGAGCCTCGACGCTCGATGACGGCTATCAAGCCGAACATGGCAAGCACAATTATGTTCGAGCCAAAAACCCCAGACGGACTCCGTCCGAACTACGTCGCAACCTGGCCCAACAAAGAGCTGCCGCACACCCCCTCTACTTCGCTGATCAAGTAATGGAACATGAATTCCCAGAAGGGTTCAAACCCGTGAATATCGAATCATATGATGAAACCACAGATCCTGCGGTATGGATTAAAGACTTCATTCTCCATATTCATATGTCCCGCTGCGATGATCTATATGCCATCAAATACCTCCCCCTAAAACTCAAGGGGCCAGCCCGGCACTGGTTGAACAGCCTGCCCGAAAATTCCATTGGCAGCTGGGAGGACTTGGAAGAAGACTTCCTTGACAACTTCCAAGCTACATATGTTCGACCTCCGGATGCCAATGACTTACGTCACATAATTCAACAGCCTGGAGAGTCATCCAGCAAATTATGGACTAGGTTATTAACTAAAAGGAACCAGATAATCGAAGCCCTAGAAGCATTTAAACATAGTGTCCGGGATGAATGGCTCACCCGACACCTCGGGCAAGAAAAGCCGAAGTCCATGGCGGCCCTCACGGCACTCATGACCCGCTTTTGCGTGGGAGAAGATGGCTGGCTAGCCCATAGCAATAACAATACAAGCGAACCTGGCACTTCGGAACTAAGAAATTGCAATGGCAAGCCCAGACGCAATAGACATAAGCGTCGAAGCAATGGTAATAATACCGATGACACGACGGTCAATGCCGGATTCAGTGGCTCCAAGTCCGATCAGCGGAAGAAGCCATATAAAAGAAATAATCATGGCCCTTCCAGCCTGGACTGGATACTCGATCTCCCATGTCAGATCCATGGCACCCCTAATAAACCAGCCAATCATACCCACATGAGTTGTTGGGTCTTCAAACAGGCCGGCAAATTAAATGCCGAAGACAAGGAGAGGGTGTCGCAAAGCGAGAATGACGACGAGGAGCCTCGTCCACCAAACACATGGGGACAGAAGAAGTTTCCCCCCAAGTTCAAATGGTGAACATGATATACGCTACCCATATCCCCAAGAGGGAGCGCAAGTGCTCCCTCAGGGACATCTATGCGATAGAGCCAGTCGCCCCAAAATTCAGCCCATGGTCATCATACCCGATCACCTTCGATCGCAGGGACCATCCAACCAGTATCCGCCATGGCGGTTCAGCCGCACTTGTCCTCGACCCAATAATTGATGGATTTTACCTCACACGAGTCCTCATGGACGTCGGCAGCAGCCTCAACCTGCTTTACCAGGATACAGTGCGCAAAATGGGCATCGATCCATCTAGGATCAAGCCCACCAAAACTAACTTTAAAGGAGTTATACCAGGTGTAGAGGCCCGCTGCTCGGGCTCAATCACATTGGAGGTCGTGTTCGGATCTTCGGACAACTTCGAAAGCGAGGAGTTAATCTTCGATATCGTCCCCTTCTGTAGTGGCTATCACGCACTGCTTGGACGAACAATGTTTGCCCGATTCAATGCGGTGCCGGACTATGCTTATCTCAAGCTCAAGATGCCCGGACCACGCGGCATCATAACAGTCAATGGAAACACAGAGCGCTCCCTCCGTACCGAGGAGCATAGAACTACCCTAGCACCAGATGTACAGATCGGCCTTCACAAGCAGAATCTTAATTCGGCGGCCATGCTCCCGGACACTCTCAAACAAGTCTGGACTACTCTGCGGCAGGACAGTCCAGCTCGTCAGGAGCTCGATTAGCAATTCGACCTCCGTCTTAGTCCCGACCAAGTGGCGGCATACGTACCGCGCGTACATAACTACGTACTCAAAATACCATGGGTAGAGACGGAGGCATAACCATACTGTGATCCACAATACGGCTCGACCTTCCCGGGACACACATACGCTTACTTTTCCTTTTATCTTTGTTTAGGTTCCTTTTCACAGGCCCTGCTCGATGGCCTGATAAATTGGTCCTTTCGAAGGACGGACGCACCAAGATGGCAAGTAGTACAGACGTGCGGGGGTATCTCTAGATGTCCTTCTTGGCGATCATTCTGCCTGTCTTCAGGACCCGTACGCAGCTCCCCCTTGGTCTTGGCATGTTAAATAGCCACTGTTGCTTCTCGCACTTTTTGTTCAAGTACGCTCTGACATATTAATTAAAATTATAATGGAAACACGTTACGGCCCAACATATGTGGCACTACCTTCTTCTTTATTTTTTATTTTGCTAGTTTAATTTACATCCATACACCTCGGTACGCCGTAATCCGCCAAGGGCTTTATTGTGCCCCACACTATGGCAATAAGTCCGAACACTTTTACAGTATAGTTCGGGACCCCGAATTTAGCATTATATGCATTGGCTCCGAATCATGTCTTTGATCAATAGTTGGGTTGCCCGACTCCTGTGCTTACTACCTTAAGTTCCGCTATATCAGCTAGGGTAGTAAAGGGAGAACTACTGCGATTGTGTCCTGGTTTATCCGGATGAGCACCTCAGTAGAGAAAGGCGAAAACTGAATGGCATGATGCGGCGTGAGCCGGTCAGCTCTTCGGAGGTTTCAAATCTTTAGCGATTTTTCCCGCATTATGCGATGAATCGGTTCTTATCTGATCAGGTGTTTACAACACCCTAGTCTGTATACTAGGGGCTGCGCCTACATTTTCATTGTTAAACTCCTATGGATAAGTGAGGGTAATAAAGCCACATAGTCTAATTGCCTGATTCATCCCAAACACCCCCGTACTACCTACGTGGGGGCTGAAGCCGACGACTGGCCAACTCTCAGACTTGATGAAACGGCCGCACAGGAGGTAAAACTTTAACAAATAGCAAAGCATTACATTCCATATCAAGCCTTGTTTTCATCATATAGGACGGGATTACATGAATGTATTCATTCAGAAATAATGTCCTTAGCACATTGCTCCACCACAATGCGGGATCCCTTCACAACATCTTCAAAATACCACTCGGGCGTGCGGTGCTCCTTGCCCGCGGGCGGTTCTTCGGTCGCGAGCTTGATGGCGTCCATCATTGCCCATTGTATCTTGACATGGGTGAAGGCCATCTGCGCACCTTCTATGCAGACCGACCGCTTGATGGCGTCAAGCCGATGTCAGGCATTCACAAGCCGCTTCACGTGGCCAAAGTAGCTGCCGGGTATAGCTTCTGCAGGCCACAGCTGGATTATTAAATCCTTCATGGCCAGTTCGGCCACCCTATGCAGCTCGACCAGCTGCTTCAGTTGGTCGCTAAAAGCCACCGGATGTTCTGGTGCAAGATATTGCGACCAGAACAACTTCTCCGTTGAGTTCCCTCTTCGACCCGGAAGAATTCCGCGGCATCGGAAACACAACGCGGCAAATCCACAAACGCCCCTAGAGAACTCCAAATCCGGGTCAGCAAGAGATACCTCTGGCTCACATACTTTCTTTGCGTAATAAAAGCCTTACCCGCCGTGATCTTCTTGGCCTCTTGGATCTCCCGGAGGGCGCCTTGGGCTTCGGCCCGGGCCTCTTGTGCGCTTTGGCGGGCCTTAGCGAGTTTGGACTCTTGGTCCGCACTCTGGCGCTCCAAGGACTCACATTTCTTCACTGCATCCTAGAGCTCCTACTGAACCTCACAAACCCTGGGGATACTGAGGGAGTCCTGGACTAAGGGGTCCTCGGGCGTCCAGCCTGTTGGACATGGGCCGGACTGATGGGCTATGAAGATACAATACCGAAGACTCTCACCCATGTCCGAATGGGACTCTCCATGGCGTGGATGGCAAGCTTGGCGTTCGGATATGAAGATTCCTTTCTATGTAACCAACTTTGTACAACCCTAGTCCCCTCTGGTTTCCATATAAGCCGGAGGGTTTAGTCCATAGAGGTAATCATAATGACATAGGCTAGACTTCTAGGGTTTTAGCAATTACGATATCGTGGTAGATCAACTCTTGTAATACTCATATTCATTAAGATCAATCAAGCAGGAAGTAGGGTATTACCTGCATAGAGAGGGCCCGAACCTGGGTAAACATTGTGTCCCCTATCTCCTGTTATCATGAACCTCCGATGCACAGTTCAGGACCCCCTACCCGATCCGCCGGTTTTGACACTGACAGTGGCCTCCACCATTGTCATGGGATTCCCGCGGCCACCTATAGGACCGGGTGGCCCCTTGTTGGTTCGGCAGGGGGACGACGCATTGCACAAAGAGCAGACCAGCGTACGACAGCGCGGCAGAGAGCACACAAGTGATTTACCCAGGTTCGGGCCCCACGAGGCATAAAACCCTACTCCTGCTTTATTGGATTGATGATGGGATGAATGTGGTGGTGCATAGTACACTTGCCCGGCAAGGTTTGCCTCAGGGGCGCAGCGACTACGCACGCGTGGTGGCTTGGGTTCTGTCAACTTTCCAACCCTCTAATCCCCCCTACGAGTGCCATGGGTCTCCTTTTATAGATTAAGGGGTCACCACATTGGTAAAGTGTCATTATCCACCACTATGATATCAAATAGTGCTATCATACCTAACTCTGCGGGCTGATAGGGCGCATTAAGTGTGCCGTTGAGTGTCAAATCACTAATCGCCTGGCAAGGCCTTCCGGGCTATCTTGCCAGCTCCGCTCCTGCTCTCTTGACACGTCGCGGGACGGGTGTCACCTATAGGTTTCTCTATAGGAAATGGCTGCCACGTGGTGAAAGGCTTCCACTTGATCATCTTGCGGCATGAAATCGCACTGATTGACGACACGAGTCGCGCTTGTGTGGTTCGTGGGGTGCTTCTGCCCTTGTGAACCCCGGCAGGCTCTGCCGGGGAGCCTCAGTTGCTTGCTTCTGGTGGTGGCCTTGCCCCTTGCCGGGATCACCTACCCGGCAAGGGAGGCCCTTCTCTTGCCGATATCTTTCTCTTTAGGCTCAATCTTGGTCCCTCTAAGCTGCATGTTGGTTCTTTAAATCTCTTGGTCCTTCAATCTTTGACTTGAGCTGGTGCTTCAATCTTGATCTTGTTCCTATGCATAGTTGGTCAACAAACCCAGGCTTTGTTGCACCGACGGAAGCCCCCGGGCCTGCCCCGAATGTGCTACTAAGCGTCGTCGGGGTAGGGCCTAATAAGTGCACAAGCAAAGTTGTTGAAGGGGTTGTCCCCTTAAGTTTTCTGTTGCTGCTTCATCAGCCTTAATTCCGGGCCAGTTTCCGGTTTTCCCGCGTGTTGTGTTCGGCATCATGGGAGAACTTGGATCGTGGCCCATGGATTCCCCTCGCACCAATATCATGCGGCAAAAACAGCTACCCCACTCACCCCCATTCCGCATGCACCTCGCCATGTGTCCTGCATGCATTAGGCGTGGTAGGTGGTCGATGCAGATGGCATGGGGAGGACTTCCATGGTCGAAAATCAAACGTCGATGGTTGGAGTAGAGAGTCGGCCTTGATTCCCAAAGCTACCGGGGGTGCAGAAAGGGCCGTATTGGAGGAGCAGGGTGGCCTTTACCACGAGATGCCAGCCCCCTGCCTCGTCCCCTCTATAAAAATAGGCAAAGGCAGTACCTGTCTGCACATACCTCTCCTTCTTCTCCGCAATTCTTCTTAGCCATGGTGAGAGAGCGAGGGCGCAGTAGTGTCTCAACAACAGCTACAAGGGCTTCCACTCGGCAATGTATCCCTCCTTCTCCAGATGCTGAGGTGGCAGAGCCCGTTGCGGGAGGAGGGAGGAGGGGGTGCAGCCGAGGCCGCCGTGGTGCCCGAGGAGGAGGAGGACGAGGGAGCTCCTCGGCTGTGCCCCAGCCGGAGGCTCTTCCTTCGATGGAATGCCATGTCGGGGATCAACCTTGATAGTTCATCATCAGTCTGTCTAAGCCCTTGTGTGGTCACCTTCGCCTTCCAATATTCTTTGCGCGGGAGATGGACCTCGAGCAACCGCGCGCTCTCAGGGTACACATGAGTTGCTGCGGGAATGGAAGCATGTGGGTTGACGTCGACTTCCCAACCCCTCATGTAATGTATCTTCATCGTGGCTGGAAGACCTTTGCTCGTGCCCACAGCTTCTCGGAGGGGCACATTCTCCACTTCAAATTAATGGAGAGTGGCCTACTCTCCGTCAAGATCTTTGGGAACTCAGGAGGCTGCTTAGGGTGCTGTGTGGAGAGCTCGATCGACGACGAAAGCTCCTCCTCGAGCGAAAGCGATGAGGAGGACAATGACGGTGATGACGACGGTAGAGGGCGGAGGAGCGACGACTCTGACTCTGGCTGACCATCGCCCGCACCGTCTTCATCAGGGCCCCTTCCCCGGCAATGTGATTTGCCGGGGAGTTGGATGCAGAGGTGCGGATGGTGCTGCCGGGCTCCTCCAGCAGTCTTCCAGCTGCACCCTAGTAGGCTTTCTCTCGGGCTGCACCTCCGTTAGCCCTACTGAGTCCTTTTGGCCCTGGTGACGGTGGTTGACAGGACCGCCTTCCGCCGTGCTCTCCATCGAGGCGTTCCCTCGTGCTTCCGTTCCCTCCGGGCTACCTCTCCTGGAGCCCGATGGGAACGGACTGGACTTCAGCTCTGGCGCTCCTTTTGACCTCCTCGCCTTTGATGGCCATGCCTATGAGGAGAGGGACAAGAAAGGGTATTATAGAGCCAAATTTTAATTCAAATAATGTAATCTCTCGAGTCCATCTTCGTGTTATGTAATGCTTATACTTGTATCTGCATGTAAATGAAAGAGATAACCCTTATCGGGAACTCGGGCATGTATATGTCCATGCAGAGGTGGAGTGCCTCTTTACTGTAATTAAACGAGTTTACCCCGGCAGGATATCCCGCCGGCATCCTTTTCGTCTGCCAGAGAACCATGTCTGCCGGAGAACCATGTCTGCTGGGGAACAGACTGAGGGGCCAGCCCCTCGCCCACTCCCTTTTAACCAAGGGCCACTGCGACCATCCAGGCTGAAGCAGTGTTCGAGCCAAAGATGGGAGCACCCAAGTTTCAAGAGTGCGGCGAGGTTTCTCTATGCACAAGTTATAGCTTACACAACACTAATGAACAAGAGGTAAACTTATCTGTTTGGCTTGCCGGAGATCACTGTGTCGTGCAATCTTCTCGTCCCTTGTCGGAGTCAGGTTCACGGTAGGAACCTGCAACTCCATGTAGATAAGAATGAATGCAGGATGCAATCCTATCTATATGCATATGAAAATGCTCATGAAATGCTTATGCAGTGATTTGGGTGTGCTCGTCACTACTAAGGAAAATCCTAGCAGCAGTGCGGGGTCCCGCGCTACTGATACAGCGCTATAGCTAACATATAGCAGTAGTGCGTGTCTGCCCACGCTACTGCTATACAAGCGTAGCAGTAGTGAGAGATATTAAAGTGTGCTACTGCTAATAGCTCTAGCGCACTTTACTAGGCCTCGCTACTGCTAGTGGCACACTGCTGCTAACTTTTCTCCACTCGTACTACTAATTTTATTAGTTTTTGTTTTTTTCTGCATATTTGTTTTGTATTTGAACAGGCTTTATGCAAGAATCTTTAGCACATACAAATGTCATCAACATACACATACAAAATGGCTGCGAGACCACAAATATAATCATAGCATATGCATACAAATAGTCTCGTCATAATCATCATCTAATACAAAGTGGTCTCTCGTCATCATCTCGAAAATAGCGATACATGCAAGTCTCGAATACTTGCAACTACAATGTCATCCATCTAAACAATGATATACGCGAGAATTGCTATCACTATGAGTGATAGCGGAACTATGCAGTACATGAGGCGGAGGTTATGAGGCCTCTCTCGCACTAGCATGTACCTCAAGTAACTAGCTTGTGCTTCTTGTCTGCTTTTGAAGCCTTTATGGCTGGCGCCTGAGAACCTCTCCACTTGCACCTGACACTCATACCACTCGTCGTACACTCCTGGAACCTTCCCTTTGTACACGACATAGCACTCCTTCGCCATCAAGAATCTAGGTACCTGTTAGAGATGCATCTTCATCAAGAGAATGTACGATCATATGCAACAAAATATACTAGAGCAATACTAAAAAGAAAGGGTTAGCAACTAGATGCAACATATAGTACGAAAACTAATTAACTAGAGGTACGCATGTCATCATACCCAAACTAACAGAGTAGCATTACGCAAGTTCGGCAGGGACCATGGACATCACAAAGTTTAATCGCTACAGAAAGTATACAAGTTCAACCGACACATATCATCATCGTCGGCATCGTAAATCACTAGAAGTTCCATCTTTCCATATCATCAAGGATGGACCCTAGCTTCTTGAACGGTGTGAGGTCATGATGTTGCATGCCTATGGGAGTTTGGACGTCAGCTCGGGATATAGGGCCGTGGTGGGATATCCCCTTCTCATCGATGACTTATTTCATGATGATCGTCGCAACGTCCCTTTGGATGCGAAAGAAGTCATCTCTAAGTTTATAATCCGCTTTGCCATGAGATTATACCCACTTGCGGATATGATCATCGTTTCTGGTTGTCATACGAAGCTTTTGGTGATCCGTGTTGAACTCAATCATGAGATGGAAGAGGTAGAATTCATCTTTCTTTCTTGGTTTTGGGACATGGATGCAGCAGAACTTAGTTTTATGTGAGAAACCTAACTTCTTGTTCCTTTGTTTCCTAATCTGCAGGTGGCCACCCCTAATGCTGAAGCCTTGGAGAGCATCATCTAGAATATTCATTATGTGGGTGTAATCCTGGTTCTCGTAGTCTCTAGTAGGGTCGAAATACACGACGTGGGAGACTCGCAGGTAAAGAATGATAAGGATGACACGCCCGTTGCTGCAGGGAAAAGATATCTCAAATTATTCTCCATATGAGCGAGAAGGAATGATTAAAATATACAAAAGGATTATCCGGAACTGACTTACTTTGGATGATAAGGCAGGAGGATAATTTCCTGGTCCTTATTTTGTACCATGAAGTTTTGGAGGTACTCCCTAGCAGTTTCACGCTCAAAGTCGCCGAGACACAAGAAAGACTCGTGCATGTAGTACGGATCCGCCACACAGATTTGCTAGACTTCTTCTCTCTTCATGATGGAGCTCATATGTAGCGCAAAAAGGCGGACGATTGTAAAATCGAGCCGCCTTGTCACAAACATATCAATGATATGGTCAAACCACAGGAAGAATACCTCCACGGGCCGTGTGTCGATGTAGCACTTCCCCTCAGGCACACGATCCGCATATGTCAGATATCCTGGATGCTTCGAGGCTAGTAGGCTTTTCTCAGTCGACAACACATAGTCGTGCAGTCTCCTCAGATCCCCTGATAGTGCCTCCAGCGGTTTCGGCAGTAGCATCGGCTCGCCTGTGAGATGCAACATGGCGCACCTTTCACGGGTACACGCTCTTTGGAATCCACCGTCTGGCTGGTATGTGCTCTGGCTTGTTTGGAGGCAGCTATCTTCCCTGGTCTCTTCCTCTCCTCTTTCTTGGGCACACCTTCCAGACCCTTCCTTAACCCCTGCTCTAGTACGACCCCTGGCTAGTTGAGCCTGTTTTGAGATGGCATCTTTAGGTGTGTCCTGTGAGGATTTCATGAAGAGAGACTTCTTGCAATCCCTACTACGACGTTCATGCCCCGGCATATCATCCATATCCTCATTAGCAAGCTGATAGCCCGATTCGTCATATGGTTGACTCATCATA
Organism: Triticum dicoccoides; assembly: GCF_002162155.2. Classification (NCBI taxonomy): domain Eukaryota; kingdom Viridiplantae; phylum Streptophyta; class Magnoliopsida; order Poales; family Poaceae; genus Triticum; species Triticum dicoccoides. The sequence goes on along the minus strand of NC_041386.1, from coordinate 233,953,251 downwards.
TCTAAGTCACCCTCATACGCGTTTGTATTGAGGAAACCCATTAGGTTCTCCATCTCATCATCCATTCTCTGTTCCACGGGACCGATTACATCAGCCAGTACTATTGCACCCCCTTCATCACATCGTCCGCCGCTGTCACCCGGCACTACATGAGCTGGTAATTGCGTAGGCGGGGTGGTGGTCTCCATACATGCTTGTTGATGTGTGGTTATTGGTCTGCTCTCAGCTGGCTCCAGACGAAGAATATTCTTCGGCCATAGCAGCACCCAACCCTTGCAGCTTCCAATCTGCACGAGGTCTTATCGTCCTCTCCCCCTAGGCGTAATGGAGGAGGCAAATCCTCGTGCCCCGATGTCATACTCGACAAGGTAACCCTAAAGTGCCTAGTGGGCATCGGCTGGTTGTGGAACATGAGATCCAAGGGCTTTGTTATCACCCCATTTCCCATGTCCACCTTCTGGCCTTTGATCAATGAGAGTACGGTGCATGGGGTTTTGTCGGGCTGCAAACACATGTATGCAGCATAAAACATCCGAAAGGCAACGGAAATGGAATATTCTAGATATATATGTTCGTGCGACATGTAATTATCATGAGGGCGTCAAGCTCAGCTAAAGACAAAGGCCTTCCTAGAGCGTCTGACACTAAGGACGGGCTGCTATGAGCGGGTGCGGGTGCGAGAGGAGGCCCGCTTGCGTGAGCAAGTGATGGCGCGGTGGTGTTGTTGTTCACGGAGTTGCTCGCGACGAAACTAGGCAATGGGAAATCATGTATCGCCTTGTCTGGATTTTCCTTCATCTAGTTGATGATAGCCAGGACCAAGTTAGCATCGAAGTCATTTCTGCATGCAGTTACAGTGGCATTGAATGCGTGTTGTAGCAACTCATTTTTCTCCTCGGCCATTTTTTTCGTGTCCTTAGCTGCTTTTTTCTGAAACGCAAGCTTCACCTTCTTGTGGGGCCTCTTCTTCATCCTCTGGGAGTTCCTTCCTATGGATGTACGTGATGTATGTCACTGTCCAGTCGGGAGTGATGACCAAAACCTCCATGACCAAGTCGACCACGGCCGGAACTTCGACTTCAGTCGGATCAGTGGCGCTCTTTGGTTGTGGGGGTTTCTTCAGTGAAAGGATCTTCCTGGACTGAAGGTGTATGAATATGTTCCAAAAACACATTACTGGGAATGGCTTCTCTCTTGGAACCTATCTTCGCCAAATCATCCGCTGCTTGATTTTCAGTCGAGGTATGTGATGGAGCTCTAAACCCTCAAACTTCTTCTCTAACTTTCTCACTGCATTACAATAGCCAGTCATAGCCGAGCTTCTGACATCCCACTCCTTCATCACTTGATTCACCACCAAATCTGAGTCGCCGTAGACCATGAGGCGACAGACGCCGAGTGAAATGGCCATACGCAACCCATACAAAAGTGCCTCATATTCAGCTTCATTGTTGGAGGAATCAAAATGCATCTGGAGAACATAGCAGATCTTGTCGCCTCAGGGTGATATCAATACTACCCCAACACTAGAAGCATTCAGCATTTTAGATCCATCGAAGAACATGGTCCAATGGTCCGAGTGAATATGAGTCGGCAATTGCTTTTCGATCCACTCGGCGAGGAATCTGCTATTGCTTGGGACTTGATAGCTTTCTTTGCCTCGAACTTGATATCTAAGGGAAGGAGTTCAATCGCCCACTTTGCCACTCGACCAGTTGCATCTCCGTTGTTCAGAATTTCTGACAATGGTGCGTCGCTGACGACTCTAATGGAGTGATCAAAGAAATAATGTGCAACCTTCTTCATGGTCATGTAAATCCCATAAACAAGCTTCTCATAATGTGGATATCTTTGCTTGGATGGAGTCAGAACTTCAGAAACATAGTATACTGGGTGCTGAACTTTATAGGCTTTTCCTTCTTCTTCCCGCTCGACCGTGAGTACTGTACTGACAACTTGTCCAGTGGCTGCAATATAAAGCAGCAAAGGATCTTTGATGATTGGGGCAGCGAGCACCGGCTGGGTGGAAAGCAGGGCTTTGAGTTCTGCAAACGCTGCATTAGCTTCTGGAGTCCACTCGAACTTGTCAGATTTCTTCATCAGACAATAAAGAGGCAATGCCTTTTCACCGAGGCAAGAAATGAATCAACTCAAGGCGGCCAAATAACCAGTAAGCATCTGGACATCATGCACACGCACATGACGCTTTCTCCGGAGTATGGCACCAACTTTCTCTGGGTTTGCGTCGATCCATCATTCGGAAATGAGGAAGCCGAGTAACTTTCCGCCAGGAACTCCGAATGTGCACTTTGACGGGTTAAGATTGATATCATATCTTCTCACGTTGGCAAAGGTTTCTGCAAGGTCAGTCAGCAGGTCGGAACCTTTTCGCAGCTTGACCACAATGTCATCCATGTATGCTTCCACATTCTGACTGATTTGAGAGAGCAGACACTTCTGAATCATCCTCATGAATGTAGCTCCAGCATTCTTGAGATCGAACAACATGGTGACATAACGAAAACACCCGAATGGTGTGATGAAAGTTGTTTTTATCTCATCAGGTCCATACAGTTGTATCTGATGGTACGTGGAATAGGCGTCTAGAAAAGACAAATGCTCACACCCCGCAGTCGAGTCGACAATCTGGTCGATGCGGGGGAGAGGAAAATGATCTTTCAGGCAGGCCCGATTGATATGCTTAAAGTCAATGCACATGCGAAGTGAGTCGTCTTTCTTGGGGACCATAACAACATTAGCGAGCCACTTGGAGTGGTAAATCTCTCGGATGAACTTAGCTGCCAGGAGCCAAGCCACTTCCTCACCAATTGATTTTCTCTTCTGTCCAGCGGACCGTCGAAGATGTTCCTTGACTGGTTTTACTTTCGGGTCGACTCGCAAATGATGCTCGGCCAGTCCCCTGGGAACACCCGGCATGTCAGAAGGTTTCCATGCAAAGATGTCCTAGTTCTCACGGAGGAACTGGATGAGCTCTTCTTCCTAGTTGCTGTCGAGTGATGTTGAGATATGAGTAGGAGTAGCATTAGGATCTGTCGGGTGAATATGAAATGGCTTGGTTTCATCGGACGACTGAATGCCCAATCGGTGGCAGGCTTCTTGGAGCACAACAAATCACTCGAATCTGCATTTTTTTGGTATTCCTGCATTTCGACTACTGCCATTTGTGCATCGGTGATTTTTGATCCCTTATGGAAGCACTCTTCTGCCTTCTGCCGATTGCCAGTGATAGTGATCACTCCTCTGGGAACAGACATTTTCAATTTGAGGTACACGTAACATGGCCGAGCCATGAAACGAGCATAGGCAGCCCTACCTAGAATGGCATGATAAGCACTCTGGAAATCCACTACTTCAAATATCAACTTTTCCTTGCGGTAATTCTTGGAATCACCAAAAACCACATCAAGGGCGATCTGGCCGAGTGATTCAGCCTTCTTGCCAGGTATAGCGCCATGGAAACTCATATTACTTCCGCTGAGCTTCGACATTGGAATCCCCATTCCCTTCAAGGTTTCAGCATAAAGGATATTCAGGCCGCTACCACCATCCATCAACACTTTAGTCAGTCGAGTGCCTTCAACAACTGGGTCGATCACCAACGCTTGCCTCCCAGGGGTGGCTATACGTGCCGGATGGTCAGACTGGTCCAATGTGATGGTAGTCTGGGACCACTTCAAATAACTTGGTGTTGCCGGAGCAACCATGTTCACTTCTCTGTTGATAACTTTCAATCGACTTTTGCTCTCAACATCAGCAAAAATCATCAGAGTGGAGTTGACGTTGGGAAAACCATCATCATCCTCTTCCTTATCCTCATCCTTGTCCGACTCTTTTTTCCTTCTCCTTGGGTTGTTTCTCTCGGATCTGCTGGATCAGGAGTCGACACTGGCGAATGGTGTGCTTAGGATAAATTAGATTACCCTCTTCATCTTTCTTGGTGTGAATGTGACATGGCAAATCCAACACATCATTTCCGTCTTGATCTTTCACTTTCTTGGGGTTCCAGGGCCCTTTGGGCTTCCCCTTGAACTTTCCTTGAGCCACAACTAAAGCTTCGCCAGGAGCAACTGGCTCATCCTTACGCTTCTCTTCCCGATTGGAAGTACCTCCACCGGTGTCCTGGGCGATTATTTTATGTTTGCCACTCCGGAGTCGGTCTTCTTCTTCGCCATTAGCGTATTTGGTGGCAATCTCCATCGTCCGAGTCAAAGACATATCTCCTATCCGAACGAATTTCAGATTCAACTCCCGATACTTAATGCCTTCCTTGAAGGCACAAACTGCTTGGTGATCTGACACATTCTCCACTGTATGGTGTAACGTGATCCATCTCTGGATATAGTCTCTCATGGTTTCATTCAGTTTTTGTACACAAATCAGTAATTCATTCAACCCTGTTGGTCACTTGCAAGTACCTTCCAAAGTCCTAACAAACACTCGGGCGAGTTCCTCCCAACTGAATATACTGCCAGGTGCCAACTGCTTCAGCCATGCTCTGGCCGAGCCTTCCAACATCAGAGGATGGTGCTTCATGGCGACTTCATCATTGCCACCACCAATTTGTACAGCTACTCGGTAGTCCTCAAGCCAAGTGTCAGGCTTAGACTCACCTGTAAACTTGCTGACTCCAGTCGCCAACTTGAAATTGGGAGGAATCACTACGGCCCTGATGCCTCTGCTGAAACACTGAGGACCTGAAACATGCACTCTGCCGCCAGTCGGATAATCTCTGTCATGGCCTTCTTTGTGTGCTCTGTTCCTGTCAACCAGACCTTGAATGAGAATAGGTCTCGCATCAAAGCCTGTCACCCTTGGGTTGACTAGTATTCTTCGCTCGCCGCTGTGAGGGCGTGTCACATCCCTAGTTCTGGTATGACCTAGACTAGCTAGTCATGTGTGCATCATGTTTAAATGTCAATGAACTTGAAATGGGGACATGTGAAAGCCTCAGAAATCATTTCTGAAAATGACCAAGATAAAAATTTCTTCAACTAAGCCCAAGAAAATGTTCCTGTTAATCTCTGAAAATAATGGCAAGAAGTAAAACTCAAACCAATATTTTTGGAATCACATAAATATATATTTTGGGCTTTTGGAATTAATTCAATAATTATTTGAATTGGATTTATATTTGATATATTTCAAATATGATCCAATAACTTTGAAAGTTTGCAAGTGGCCTTGAATACTTTTTAACAGGCCAAATAATAATTTTCAGAAGTATATGAAATGATTTGGTATAAAAATCAAATCAAAACAAATTAAACAAAATAGAAAAGAGAAATAAGAGAGAAGGAGAGAAGTACCTGGGCCTTACCTGCTACTGTAGTTCACCCACTGGCCGGCCCAGCCCACCTGGCGACTTGCCAATCGTCCTTAACCCAGCGCCAGGAGGATGAGGGCGTGTGTCCACCGCGCGCCGGCATGCGCCGGCCACCTCCTGCTTACCCGCTCGCCACTAGAGGCACCCGAGGGCGCCACACACCCCCCTCAACCCCCTGCACCTCTCCCCTCTCTCCCTGGACCTCTTCCCTTTCCCTGGCTCGCTCCCCCACGCACTTCGAGCACTGCCGTCGCCGCCGCTCGTCGTTACCGTGGCCACCAGCACCCCCACGCCCAACCAGCGCCCCCACGAGCTCCGCCTCGATGCCGTAGAGCTGCACGCCAAAGCACGCGACCGCGGGTGGCCAGCAACATCGCCATCGTTGTCGTCTTCCACCTCGGGCTCCGACCACCGCCACCGTCAATTCGCCGCACGCAGGACTTCCCCAAGCCCACTTCAACGTCCCCTACAACCGCCGTGAGCCACTACGCCGAACCCCTCTCTCCCCGTGCTCGTTTGCCCCCCTGGCTGTCGCTTCCGTCAAGCCCGAGACCTCACTGCCGCCGGCCATGGCGCCACCGCGGCTACTGACGACATAGCTCGCACCTAAGCGTGTCGCCGTGCTCACCGAGCTCCCAGGAGCCGAACGCATTCCCCAGCTCCTCCTGTCGTGCTCCGCAGCCCCATTCCGCTTGACGTCGTAGCTCCGGCCTCCGCTGAGGTTGACACCGTGCCCAACTCCGATCACCTTGTGCCCTCCCCATGCCACAGTTGGATGCGCACGAGCCCCAACTCCTCGTTGGTGGGCTCGGCCATCGATTTGGTCGCTGGAGCAGCCGTCCCGATCATCGCCTCCGCGTCTGTGTGCTCGCCGGTGTTGAACTCCGGTGAGATGACGTGGCATGTCATTAGCCACTAATGACCCTGCTGATTAACCCCCCCTGAGTCACTGACACCTGGTCCCCACGTTTTAGTTAACCGCAGTGTATTTCTCTGTTTAGCTTAAACTAATCACAGTGGCCCCACACGTCAGTGTTGACTTGCTAATGTGACAGTTGACCACGACCCACACGTTAGTGACCCAATCAGAAGTGTGTCACTGACCAGTGTGCCCCACTGGTCAGGTTTGACCTAGACCCCATCTGTTGACCTGCTGAGATCACCCAGATGAAATGCTGATGCAATAAGCATTTTCCGGAATTTTAAATAAATCAAAATTGAATTATTAATTTCGAAAAATGTCTAAAACTTCTAAAAATTATAGAAATTAATCTATAACTCAGAATGAAATAATTTATATACGAAAAGTTATCAGAAAAATTCAAGGAATCCATTTGTACCATTTTTATGCATGTTTGAACAATCTTTTTCCTCTGTTTTGGACAAAACAAATAAAGGGCATTTAAGTAATCATATATGGAGTTGGAATTTGAATAATGTATTCAAACCAACTTCATTTAAATCATAGCTAGATGCATTAGCTCAAATAACAGCATATTGCCATGTCATGATCATGCATCATATTATGGCATTGCATTGATTGTGTTCTTTCTCAGTTGCCGGTGATCGTCCCCTCTCGATAGACGTGCTTCCGACGATGAGTTCGATGACACCGATGAAGAACTATACTATCTTCAGAAGTGCCAGACAAGAAAAACCCCCTTGTTCATTCCGATACAATCCCACTCTCTCGCTCCTGCTCTCTTTTACTGCATTTGGACAACCACGATTCAACTGTTACATGCTGCGTAGTTGAACCCCTTTCCTCTGCATGACCTGTCATTGCCACAGTAAATAGATGAAACCCACTAGCATGAGTAGGAGTTGTTTGAGCCCTGATGTGCCTACTCATTCATCCTTGTTTGTCATGCCTGCTATTGCTTAGAGTTGTGTCAGGTTCGATTCATCGGGGATGAATTGGAAAGTTATGAACATGTCCTACTGTGTGTGAGCTAAGTGTGTTGAACATGATTTGGTAAAGGTATCGATGAGAGGCCATGTAGCAGTACATGGTGGGTTGTTTTATTGGAACCGTCCTTAAGCACCGAGATATGTATGTGTAATTTAAGAACCAGCTACTACCATGCATTGGGCCCGAAACTAATGGACCCTCTTGGCTTCTTAACCACCCTAGTCCTCTGTCCAGGAATTGCAACTAGTTTCTGGTGTTTATAGGATATGTGTTGGCAGCCGTGCGTAGCGCTGACCCTAGGGGTGGGCTATGATGCGGTAGATATACCGTGGCACGGTGTACCGAGTCGCCCGTTTGGTGTCTCAGGAACCCTGTACACATCGTTCGGGGCCGTATGTGGAAACCTCGGCCATACTCCCTGCGGATGGAACCTGGATAGGCGATAAACCTGGACTAGAGACTTGAGTGTTTAGGTAGGCCGTGGCCGACACCCTCGTTGGGCTTCCGCTTGAAGGTTGCCGAGTAAATCTCATGTAAACGATGGTAAGTGGTGAGAGCGTGTGCGAAGAAGTACACCCCTGCAGGGTTAACATCATCTATTCGAATAGCCGCGTCCGGGGTAAAGGACCGCTTGGTTGCCTATACAGTTCATAGACAAGTGAAAGTGGATACTCTAAAATACGCAAGATAAGCTTGAGTGCTATGGATGGCGTTCTCGTAGGGAGACGGGAGCGGATCCATAGTGGTGTATTGATAAGGTGAATATGTGGACTCGTGTGCGCCACCTCAGAAAAGTTACTTGGCAGGATCTGGTAGATAGTCAGGCTTCTCAGCCTTTTTCATTTGTAGATGTCTGTACTCAGACATGTTAAGCTTCCTGAAAGTGCAACTATCCCTAGGTGGTTTTGGTAATTCATAACAACATATAGCTCATTGAGCTAATGCTATTCCAAGATGATTATTTCAGGAAAGCTCAATGATTGGCATGGCATGGATGTGAAAGTGGAACCCTCAAAATGCTAAGGACAAAGGATTGGCTCAAGCTCAAAAGCTCAAGACTCTTCATTTTATATTTTAGTGATCCAAGATCACATTGAGTCTTTAGGAAAAGCCAATACTATCAAGGAGGGATGAGGTGTTGCTTAATGAGCCTCTTGCTTCATGTGCTTAGTGATATGCTCCAAAACCCTCAACTACTTTCCCATATCCACATTTGACCTAAACCCTAAGCCAAACTCGGTCCTACCGATTCTTCCTATCCGGCGCCACCGAGTTTCACTTGTCATAAGCCACTGCCAAACCCTAGCAATTCGGTTCTACCGGTAGGGATCTCGGTCTCATCGAGATGGGATTGCAAACTCTCTGTTTCCCTTTCGTAACTTTTCGGTCTCACCGAAAGAATGAATCGGTCCCACCGAGATTGCAATGTAAATTCAGTGTTTCCTTTTTGTAACTTTTCGGTCTCACCGAAAGAGCAAATCGGTCTCACCGAGTTTGCCTGACCAACTCTCTGGTTAGCTAATTACCAAATTCGGTCTCACCGAGTTTGTGTAATCGGTCTCACCGAGATTATGTTATGCCCAAACCCTAACCATATCGGTCCTACTGAGTTGCATGTCAGTCCCACCGAAATCTCTAACGGTCACTAGGTTTACCTTTTCGGTCCGACCGAGTTTGTTGATTCGGTCCGACCGAGATTGGAAAACTATGTGTAACGGTTGGATTTTGTGTGGAGGCTACATATACCCCTCCACCTCCTCTTCATTCGTGGAGAGAGCCATCAGAACACATACACAATTCCTACTCATATGTTCTGAGAGAGAACCACCTACTCATGTGTTGAGACCAAGATATTCCATTCCTACCATACGAATCTTGATCTCTAGCCTTCCCAAGTTGCTTTCCACTCAAATCTTCTTTCCACAAAATCCAAATCCTATGAGAGAGAGTTGAGTGTTGGGGAGACTATCATTTGAAGCACAAGAGCAAGGAGTTCATTACCTACACACCATTTGTTACTTCTTGGAGAGTGGTGTCTCCTAGATTGGCTAGGTGTCACTTGGGAGCCTCCGACAAGATTGTGGAGTTGAACCAAGGAGTTTGTAAGGGCAAGGAGATCACCTACTTCGTGAAGATCTACCGCTAGTGAGGCAAGTCCTGTGTGGGCGATGGCCATGGTAGGATAGACAAGGTTGCTTCTTCGTGGACCCTTTGTGGGTGGTTGCTTCTTCGTGGACCCTTTGTGGGTGGAGCCCTTTGTGGACTCATGCAACCGTTACCCTTTGTGGGTTGAAGTCTCCATCAACGTGGATGTAGGATAGCACCACCTATCCGAACCACGGGAAAAACATCCGTGTCTCCACTTGCGTTTGATATCTCCAAACCCTTCCCTTTACATTCTTGCAAGATGCATGCTTTACTTTCCGTTGCCAATATACTCTTTGCATGCTTGCTTGAATTATGTGATGATTGCTTGACTTGTCCTACAATAGCTAAAATCTGCCAAGAACTAAAATTGGGAAAAGGTTAAGTTTTTATTTGGTCAAGTAGTCTAATCACCCCCCCTCTAGACATACTTTCGATCCTACAAGTGGTATCAGAGCTTTGGTCTCCATTTGCTTTGATCTCCATAGCTTTTGGTGGTCATAGCCTTGGTTTCACAACCTAGGAGAGTATGGCGTCTAGCGAGGGAAATTATCACCGTAGAGGTCCTTACTTTGATGGTACTAATTTTGCTAGTTGGAAGCATAAAATGAAAATGCATATTCTTGGACATAACCCCGCCGTTTGGGCTATTGTGTGTGTTGGTTTGCAAGGTGACTTCTTTGACGGGAAAGAACCAAACTGTGAAGCTACCGCAGATGAGTTGAAGATGTTGCAATACAATGCTCAAGCTTGTGATATTCTCTTCAACGGATTATGCCCCGAAGAATTCAACAAAATCAGCCGTCTTGAGAATGCAAAGGAAATTTGGGACACTTTGATTGATATGCACGAAGGTACCGACTCCGTCAAGGAATCCAAGTTGGATGTGCTTCAAAGTCAACTTGACAAGTTCAAAATGAAGGATGGTGAAGGTGTCGCTGAAATGTACTCTAGGCTTGCTCTCATCATAAATGAGATTGCCAGCTTAGGAAGTGAAGAGATGACCGATAGATTTATCATCAAGAAGATTCTAAGATCCTTGGATGGAAAATATGATACCATGTGCACATTGATCCAAATGATGCCCAATTACAAAGATCTCAAGCCAACGGAGGTGATTGGAAGAATTGTTGCTCATGAGATGTCACTTAAGGATAAAGAGGAACTTCACAACAAGTCAAGTGGTGCCTATAAAGCCTCATGTGAAGCCCCTACATCATCAAGTGAGAAACAAAACTTCAATGAAGAATTGAGTTTAATGGTGAAGAACTTCAACAAGTTCTACAAGAGTAGAAGCAAAGATAGAAGCTTCAAGTCAAGGTCCTACAATGACAAAAGATCTTCTAGTCGAGAGCGAAACTGCTACAGTTGTGGAAGACCTGTACACTATTCCAATGAGTGTACGGCTCCCTACAAGAGAAGAGAAGATTCTCCAAAAAGAAGAAGCAAAGAATCACCACCAAGAGAGAGAAGGAGTAGAGATGATCGTTATGAACGAAGATACTCACGGAGAAGCAAGGATTCAGAAAGGAAGGAAAAATCATCAAGGAGCTACACAAGACGAAGACATCAAGATCATGTTGGTGAATGGGTATCCGGCTCCGACTCCGACAACCACTCCGAGAGAAGTTATCACTCCGACTCCGAAGATACTCAAGATGAAGGTGTTGCCGGTCTAGCACTTGTGTCAACCAACTCCTACGATATATTTGACTCACCAAATGAAGGAATTGTAAGATGCTTCATGGCCAAAGGTCCTAAGGTATCACACCCCGAGTATGTTGATTTCAATAGTGATGAAGATGACTTGTTAGGTGATGATTTGCTTGTTGACAACTCTAGTGATGAATACTATGATGAAACGTCAATTAATCATTCTAATCAAGATAAAACGAATGACAATGACAAGGAGAAGATTGAGGCTCTAACTAAAGAACTAAACACTCTTAAGTTAGCTCATGAAACTATCTTCGAAGATCATCGAGAAATTTTAAGAGCTCATGAGAAATTACGCTTTGAAAAGCTCAATCTTGAGCAAGAGCATGAGTTCTTAAAAGCAATCAATGATGATCTCCGCAAGAAAAGTTCTTCTTACATTGCCAAGCGTTTACTCTTGTCCACTTACATGCCTCAAGTCAAGTCTAGTAACAAGAATAAGAAAGATTCTTCCTCTAGCAGTAACAATGATCATGCTAAATCCAATATTGTTGCTTCTAGTAGTTCTCTTGATTCCACTAATGATTCTCTTAGCCAAGTTACACTTGAGCAAGAAAATAGCTTATTGAAGGGAATTATAGAGAAAGGAGTGTACAAAAGCCTTGCCGGGAGTAAGCAATTCGAGGAAATTGTGTGCAAGCAAGGAATGCACGGGAAGAATCAAGGTGTTGGTTTTGAACGAAAGTTCAATGCCAATGGAGTTGAGTGGGAAGAAGATCAATACCCCAAGACAAAGTTTGTTCCTCAACAAGAGAAGTATGATACTTCTTTCAAGGGGACACAAGCTCAAGATGATCTTCCACCACAAGACTACAAGCAAAAAGGCAAGGACAAGCTTCAAGAGGAAATTGATGCATTTGAAGAAGCTCCTAAGACCTTAGTCAAGTGGATTCCCAAGACTACTTCAAGTTCCACTTCATCAAGTACGACTATAACTCCAAGGATTCCCATCAAGATGGTGTGGATCCAAAAGAAGAAGAACTAAAGAGTTCTTGAGGGTGACTCCGCCAACATACTTCACTCTTATCATTTTGGCAAAGAACAAGTGCAATCAACTTCCACATCTTGCACTAGTCCAAGGAGTCACAAACCCTCTTGTTGGTAAGACAAGGGACAAGGTAACCTAAAAGTTTTCATGGACATCATCTTGTGTGTGCATCACTCTATGTCTATGGATATCCTTGTTTGTTCCTTGTGGGACTAACCCATGTAGGTATTGAAAGTGCAATTTACTCAAATGGATAGCTCCAAGTGATCTACATCAACATTGAGCATCCACATCTTCAACATCTACATGAAGTCATCATCGACAAAACCCGAGGTTAGTTCATCCCTCTAAGGGGGGATATCACATCTAGGGGGAGCTTTACTCTAAGACTTGAGCTAAAGCAACTCTAAAGATGTGAACAAAACAATGCTTTATGTAAAAGTGGTAACCCCACTTGAGCTTAAACGATGAGTATGACCTATGATCAAGTGTTCTCACTTGACTCCTAAGTCAATATACTCATATATAGATGACCTTGTCATCGCAAATTGCTTGATAGATGCTAGAATTGGTTGTGCATGCCTTGTCACATATTTCATTTGCCATCTTATTGTGTGAGCATGCTGGTTGCATACTTTACTCATTCGAGGACATCCACTTGTTTTGATTGTTTGGTTTTATTTCCTTTTGCCAAGTGGATGGACAAGAGTGCCTAAGAACCTCCTCTAGCTATCTATGCTTTTCTCGTCTCAAACTCTATTCATGCTGTATCACAAAATTTGATCAAGTCAGATTCGAACCACTCTGTGTGAGGAGCGCTCGGAGTCCCCGATTCGTCATAGACTTAAACTTCCAAAACCTCTTTATGATTCTCGGTCTGACCGATACCCCACTTTCGGTCCTACCGAGATCATTAAGTTGATCTAGGTTTTCGATCTCGGTGCAACCGATTTGAACATTTCGGTCACACCGAGTTTCAGTAACTGCTTGCAGTTATGAATCTCGGTGCCACCGAGCTGTTCCACTCGGTCACACCGACAGGGTCGGGCTATATATAGTCACGGGCAAAATTTTGGAAATTTCTCCAAACCCCTTCGCCCGGGCGATAGCCTGCTCTGCCAACGTGGTCTCCGGATCGTCTCCTTGCCGCCAGCCGCCTGCAGTCGCTGGTCTCCATCGCCGTCAACGGGAATTCTACCCCGCCGTTGCCGCCGTAGAGAGTCTCCGCCGAACTAGGGTATGGACTCGATCTTTGTGCTATTCTCCAATCCGATTCTTAGCACATTGTGATCATCATGATTCTTGCCACGACTGAAACACTCGGTCCCACCGATTTGGCTTATGCCATTGCACAAGTGAGACTCGGTCTGACCGAGAATTACTTATCGGTGTGACCGATTTTGGAACTCTGTGAAACCCTAGCAGTCACGGTGTCACCGAACTGTGACTCGGTCCAACCGAGTTCACTAGTTTAGGTTCCAAAACTGCTTCGGTATCACCGAGTTTGAAAATCGGTAGATCCGAGATGATTTCAGTGGGAAACTAAAACTAAGTTTTTGGATCATTCTTTTTGCAAAAATCTCTGCATTTTGTGATGCTCATCTATTCTACCTCATCTATAAACTATTCACAGGGTCAGCAGTCAGAGTTTGCAACATGTCTAATCAGAGTGATAGCCAGAACTTGTCAGAGCAGCAATGGCAATCTCGGTGGGACCGAATCAACAAACTCGGTCGGACCGAATCAACAAGCAATGGTTTTCGGTCCGACCGAGTTTGTTGATTCGGTCCCACCGAGATTGCAATTGCTGCTCTGACAAGTTCTGGCTGTCACTCTGATTAGACATGTTGCAAACTCTGACTGCTGACCCTGTGAATAGTTTATAGATGAGGTAGAATAGATGAGCATCACAAAATGCAGAGATTTTTGCAAAAAGAATGATCCAAAAACTTAGTTTTAGTTTCCCACTGAAATCATCTCGGATCTACCGATTTTCAAACTCGGTGATACCGAAGCAGTTTTGGAACCTAAACTAGTGAACTCGGTTGGACCGAGTCACAGTTCGGTGGCACCGTGACTGCTAGGGTTTCACAGAGTTCCAAAATCGGTCACACCGATAAGTAATTCTCGGTCAGACCGAGTCTCACTTGTGCAATGGCATAAGCCAAATCGGTGGGCGATGGCCATGGTGGGATAGACAAGGTTGCTTCTTCGTGGACCCTTTGTGGGTGGTTGCTTCTTCGTGGACCCTTTGTGGGTGGAGCCCTTTGTGGACTCGCGCAACCGTTACCCTTTGTGGGTGGAGCCCTTTGTGGACTCGCGCAACCGTTACCCTTTGTGGGTTGAAGTCTCCATCAACGTGGATGTAGGATAGCACCACCTATCCGAACCACGAGAAAAACATCCGTGTCTCCACTTGCGTTTGATTTCTCCAAACCCTTCCCTTTACATTCTTGCAAGTTGCATGCTTTACTATCCGCTGCCAATATACTCTTTGCATGCTTGCTTGAATTATGTGATGATTGCTTGACTTGTCCTACAATAGCTAAAATCTGCCAAGAACTAAAATCGGGAAAAGGTTAAGTTTTTATTTGGTCAAGTAGTCTAATCACGCCCCCCTCTAGACATACTTTCGATCCTACACTTCCGCATGTGCTTTGACTTGTATGCTCTGAATGTTGGGTCATGAGAACCATGTTTGTAATATCTTGCTCCTCGGAGCCTAATGAATAAATACTTTGAGTCGTAGAGTTTTGTTGTGATGCCATGTTGTATTTGCACATATCGAGCATATTGTGTGTATGTTATTGAAATGCTTGGTATGTGTGGGATCCGACAACCTAGTTGTTTATTCTTGGTAGCCTCTCTTATGGGGAAATGTAGTCTTGTGCTTCCATGAGCCATACTAGTCCGCTACAGCCCAGTTCACCGGAGTCCTGCTAGCCTAGCACTACTACTCCGGAACACTTGACTGGCCGGCATGTGATTCACTTCGTTCATGTGTCTGTTCCTTCGGGGAAATGTCACGCGGTGACATCCGGAGTCCTGCCTAGCCTATTACAGCCCGGTTCACCGGAGTCCTGTTAGCCCAGTGCTACAGCCCGGATTCGCACGCTGCTGACCGACATGCTCAATGTTGATTCATGTATGCCTGTCCCCGTAAGTTAGTGCCACTTTGGGTTCACGACTTGTCATGTCGGCCCGGGTTCTCTGTCATATGGATGCTAGGGACACTATCATATACGTGAGCCAAAAGGCGCAAACGGTCCTGGGCCATGGTAAGGCGACACTCGTGGGAATACCGTGCATGAGGCCGCAAAGCAATATGAGGTGTTACCGGCTAGATCGATGTGACTTGGAATCGGGGTCCTGATAGCTTTGGTTTCAGAGCCTGACTGCCTGTAGGATTACCAAGCCAAGTTGAAGTTGTGTCTAGAAATGCTTTAGTTATGTAAGGGAATTGATTGTGGAAGGGAACGTAAGGTTCTTTTTACTCCTTTACCTTATGCCCTTCTAAACTGAGCCATCCTCTTCTCTTCTACGGGGGTTAAGAAACTAGGCTTTCTCATCTATCTATCTATCAGGATGACGTGTTACTATTCCATAGACCTATATGATTGATGGATTCATGTCTCAGTTCAGTTTCCAGTACTTCCGTGTGTTCATAGTTGGTCTCGGAACCTTGATATTTTGATGTTGAGTTGTTATGCCACCATTTTGCAGGATGTCTCAAATCTTTTTGAGCATTTACAGCCGTTATGCTGTCCGAGTCATCCCAGGTTACTAAATAGTCTGATGCATTTGCAAATCCTTTCTTTCCGCTCCCGATGGCCTTTTGGTCAGAATAAGCACACTAACTGGTGCATTGAGGTACTCTATTGCCTCAGTATATATGTTGGGGCTATTATTATGACCCTAGGTGTTTTAGGGAGTCACCTAGTAATCTAGTCATGTTTTGTGTTCCTAGTGTGATGATTCTGGCCATCATTCTCGAAAGCATCTCATGATGCCATTTAGTTAGTAGGCATTCTATTTCCGGGTTCTTGAACCCAAGACTCACTCTACTTAATTCGTGTAGATAGTGTTTCTCGTTCATTTAGGATATTAGTGACCTTGTGATAGTCTTCAAGGTCTGTGGTATATCATTCTTCCAAATACCATGAACCATCCTTGGAAGAAGTTCCTCGTTGAACCAAAAGATCACAACAAGAGTGCTCTCGATGAGTTCCCCATTCTATATTGTGACTCTGCCAATCCTACCTCTCTGCATGGGTTATCCGGAAGAAATATGTTGAATTTGTTTGGCACACTAATCCATGCATCCACAACTTAGAAAAACATATGTTCCTTTGAGTTCTCTCTCTTTAGTTGTCTTCTGACCTTCGTCTATCAATTGATAGTCAAGAGTATGCATGCATTCGTTCATCGGTGCCTATCATTCTTGTGGTCCGTCAAGCCATTCTAGTTCAGAATGACTAGGACAAACAAACTGCAGTACCTCATCCATTTCTAGGATTGGGTCAAAGCAGTTGTATTCCGCAGATCAAATGCAATCAAGTTTTTGTTATGTTCTACCCTGAAGTATTACCCACTTTATGCCAGGAATGTCATGAGAATTGCATCTTCTCTTATGAATTCTTGACGTAGTGATACTTCTCGCCATCATTATTCGTTCCTCGGTGTTGTGTTGTTGCAACCGGAATGCCGACCAGTGAATCATGATGTGTGAAATCAATACTCCTAGCAACTATGTTGCTTGGTAGTTAATGGCCAACAATATTATCCTTAGTGTGTTGATTATTGAATCATCACCTTGAGGTTTATCGTGCTACCTGTCCTTATTTCCGGTGCACTTTTTGATCAATGAGTTAGGATAGTGTCAATCCTTGCTTATTTGATCATATCGTCTTGCCCTGAAAAGCAAGATTGTTCTCGAGCTTAGTGACATATCGGTGGTTCGTGATTTTCCGAATATGTTCTCGGAAGTATTACCAGGTTGTCACCTGACCGCTATGTGGAGTTCGTGGTCAAGTTGGTTTCTTATAAACCACCCCTTCTCCAAGAATCTGTGTTGGATACCCCTGAGCTAGTTGGTTAAGCTAAACAACAACTTGGAGAGTTGGAAGATAAAAAGCTTGCCAAATTTGGTTCTTTTTGAAGGGATATCTTGTGTTTGTGTGTGTGTGTGTTGAAGAAACATGATATCTTCACCAATTGGTCCTCGTGATCAGTTGTTGGATCTATTGTCTTGTCAAAACTTTGACTTGAGTATGGGCTATCATCAAGTCAAATCAGAACCAACGATGTTCGTAATGTTGTCTTACTCGTGGTTGATCCCTCGAGAAGACACCATTACATCTTTTGGTCTGACCAATGCCATCACCGTGTTCACATAATGGTGGGAGTCCAGTGATATGGAAATTCCAATGAGTTGTTATTGAGTCCATCAACAACATTTTGTCTCCTCCATGAATCATGTTGAACATTAAGCTAGTGTTGGAAACTTTTATAAGCATTATCTTTATGTCCCGTTCATGAAGCATATGTTGGATGAAAGAAGTGACTCCCTCTCATTCATGTGCATTCGATGCAAGTTGCCGCCGTGAATTTCAGAAAGTTAGTTTTGCTTCCCATGGAATCATCCCAAGTCAGTCATGCATGTGCGAAGTATTCTGTGGTTTGGTAGATTAATTACCTCCATTCCATATGTATTCCCTAGTACACCAAGCCACTGGCTGACTTGTTCAGGGAGAAGAAGTTCTCCATAAGAGCTAATCATATGACTTATGCAAGGACTTTGATATCCTTGATGATGGTTCCCAACCAGGACTCGGTAGTGTTTCATTGTAAGACCACCATGTGGTCATGCTTGTCTGGGACCGCGTGTTCACATTTGTTTAGCAAAACCAGCTCCTGTTTTTAAGCCTACTACCATAGTCCATCTCCTGAGAATCTCACAACGTCATCTTGTCGATTTGTATCGCTACCTTTCTTTTTCCAAACATGATGTCTGAAATATTCCGTTACCAACCAGATCTGAATCTCAGGCAGATATGATGGTTGTATCATTCCCACCATTTGCATTTTGTTCCCAGCTTGCACCGCCATTGTGCCAATTTCCCATGGGCTGCCCTCTTAGTAATTGATGTTCCGGATCATCTTCAAAAGTAGTCCTGCCATGGATCCCATCCATATACGATGATAAGCAAAAATCATCCATTGTGTTGTCTTCAACAAGGTAGTCCACATCATCCATCCTAGTTTGGGTATGTAAATTCTTCGAACTCTCCAAAACGATCAATTGTGATTTTCCCTAGGCTGGTATGAAAAGTTTCGATGATCTAGATATCAAAAGTAATTCTTTTTGACACTTAAGGGAATAATTCTACGAGTCACCTTCCCCGAGGTGTCCCGTTATGGAATCATGGAAATTATCTCCTCGCTACTTGACCCCATTCACCATCCTCTCAAGCATGGAATTGTTGCCTACCAAATTAAACCCAGTCATCTGTTCTCCCATCCCTTCTGAGGTCTGTTTGAATGTCTCAGATCGAGGGATGTTGCTATGTCTCATTCCATGAGTTGATCCTGAGTTGTTCAATCTTCGAGAAGATCGATCCTTCTAGAATTTCCTCTTCCTCTCATTGCCATGTTGACTGGAGTTCTCAGAGCAAGACTACGAGACAAAGATGGTGACGAATCAATGTTCTTACAAAGTGCAACCAGAATCTTGAAGATTGTGTTAGTTTGCGTTTCCCCTTCATCTTACCCTACGCTTGAATCTCGGGACTAGATTCTTGTTTAGTAGGGGTGAGTTGTCACATCCCTAGTTCTGGTATGACCTAGACTAGCTAGTCATGTGTGCATCATGTTTAAATTTCAATGAACTTGAAATGGGGACATGTGAAAGCCTCAGAAATCATTTCTGAAATGAACAAGATAAAAATTGCTTCAACTAAGCCCAAGAAAATGTTCCTGTTAATCTCTGAAAATAATGTCAAGAAGTAAAACTCAAACCAATATTTTTGGAATCACATAAATATTTATTTTGGGCTTTTGGAATTAAGTCAATAATTATTTGCATTGGATTTATATTTGATATATTCAAATATGATCCAATAACTCTGAAAGTTTGCAAGTGGCCTTGAATACTTTTTAACAGGCCACATAATAATTTTCAGAAGTTTATGAAATGATTTGCTATAAAAATCAAATCAAAACAAATTAAAAAAAATAGAAAAGAGAAATAAGAGAGAAGGAGAGAAGTACCTGGGCCTTACCTGCTACTGTAGTTCGCCCACTGGCCGGCCCAGCCCACCTGGCGACTTGCCAATCATCCTCAACCCAGTGCCAGGAGGATGAGGGCGTGTGTCTGCCATGCGCCGGCAAACGCTGGCCACCTCCTGCTTACTTGTCGCCGCTGGAGGCACCTGAGGGCGCCACGCACCTGCCCTCGACCACCTGCACCTCTCCCCTCTCTCCCTGGACCTCTTCCCTTTCCCTGGCTCGCTCCCTTGCGCAGTCCGAGCGCTGCCGTCGCCGCCGCTCGTCATTGCCATGGCCACTAGCACCCCCACGCCCAACCAGCGCCCCCACGAGCTCCGCATCGACGCCGTAGAGCCGCACGCCAAAGCACGCGAACCCAGGTGGCCATCAACGACGCCATCGTCGTCGTCTTCCACCTCAGGCTCCGACCACCGCCACCTCGATTTGCTGCACGCAGGACTTCCCCGAGCTCACTTCCACGCCCCCTACTACCGCCGTGAGCCACTACGCCGAACCCCTCTCTCCCCATGCTTGTTTGCCCCCCTGGTTGTTGCTTCCGTCAAGCCCGAGACCTCACTGCCGCTGGCCATGGCGCCACCGCGGCTACTGACGACATAGCTCGCGCCTGAGCATGTCGCCGTGCTCACCGAGTTCCTAGGAGCACAACACATTCCCAGCTCCTCCTGTCATGCTCCGCAGCCCTGTTCCGCTCGACGCCGTAGCTCCGGCCGCCGCCGAGGTTGACGCCGTGCCCAATTCCTGTCACCTTGTGCCCTCCCCCTGCCACAGTTGGATGCGCACGAGCCCCAGCTCCGCGTAGGTGGGCTCGGCTATCGATTTGGTCGCCGGAGCAGCCGTCCCGATAATCGCCACTGCGTCTGTGTGCTCGCCGGCGTTGGACTCCGGTGAGATGACGTGACCTGTCATTAGCCACTAATGACCCTGCTGATTAACCCCCCCCCCCCCGAGTTATTGACACCTGGGCCCCATGTTTTACTAAACCGCAGTTTATTTCTCTGTTTAGCTTAAACTAATCACAGTGGCCCCACGCGTCAGTGTTGACTTGCTGATTTGGCCGTTGACTAGGACCCACATGTAAGTGACCCAATCTGCAGTGTGTCACTGACCAGTGGCCCCACTGGTCAGGTTTGACCTAGACCCCGTCTGTTGACCTGCTGACGTCACCCAGATGAAATGCTGATGCAATAAGCATTTTCTGGAATTTTAAATAAATCAGAGATGAATTATTAATTTCAGAAAATGTCTAAAACTTCTAAAAAACATAGAAATTAATCTATAACTCAGAATGAAATAATTTATATATGAAAAATTATCAGAAAAATTCAAGGAATCCATCTGTACCATTTTCATGCATGTCTTAACAATCTTTAACCTCTATTTTGGACCAAAAAAATAAAGGGCATTTAAGTAATCATATATGGAGTTGGAATTTGAATCATGTATTCAAACCAACTTCATTTAAATCATAGCTAGATGCATTAGCTCAAATCACAACATATTGCCATGTCATGATCATGCATCATATTGTGGCATTGCATTGACTGTGTTCTTTCTCAGTTGCCGGTGATTGTCCCCTCTCGATAGACGTGCTTCCGACAATGAGTTCAATGACACCGATGAAGAACTATACTATCTTCAGAAGTGCCAGGCAAGCAAAACCCCCTTTTTCATTCCGATACAATCCCACTCTCTCGCTCCTGCTCTCTTTTACTGCATTAGGACAACAACGATTCAACTATTACATGCTGCGGTAGTTGAATCCCTTTCCTCTGCATGACCTGTCATTGCCACAGTAAATAGATGAAACCCACTAGCATGAGTTGGAGTTGTTTGAGCCCTGATGTGCCTACTCATTCATGCTTGTTTGTCATGCCTGCTATTGCTTAGAGTTGTGTCAGGTCTGATTCATCGAGGATGAATTGGAAAGTTGTGAACATGTCCTACTGTGTGTTAGCTAAGTGTGTTGAACACGATTTGGTAAAGGTATCGATGAGAGGCCATGTAGGAGTACATGGTGGGTTGTTTCATTGGAACCGTCCTTAAGCACCGAGATCTGTATGTGTGATTTAATAACCAGCTACTACCACACATTGGGCCCGAAACCAATGGACCCTCTCGGCTTCTTAACCACCCTAGTCCTTTGTCTAGGAGTTGCTACTAGTTTCTGGTGTTTATAGGATATGCGTTGGCGGCCGTGCGTAGCGCTGGCCCTAGGGGTGGGCTATGATGCGGTAGATACACCATGGCACGGTGTACCAAGTCGCCGGTTTGGTGTCTCGGGAAGCTTGTACACATCGTTCGGGGCCGTATGTGGAAACCTCAGCCGGACTCCCTGCGGATGGAACCTGGATAGGCGATAAACCTGGACTAGAGACTTGAGTGTTTAGGTAGGCCGTGGCCGACACCCTCGTTGGGCTTCCGCTTGATGGTTGTCGAGTACATGTCGTGTAAACGACGGTAAGTGGTGAGAGCGTGTGTGAAGAAGTACACCCCTGTGGGGTTAACATCATCTATTCGAATAGCCGCGTCTGGGGTAAAAGACTGCTTGGTTGCCTATACAGTTCATAGACAAGTGAAAGTGGATACTCTAAAATACGCAAGATAAGCTTGAGTGCTATGGATGGCGTTCTCGTAGGGAGACGGGAGTGGATCCATAGTGGTGTATTGATATGGTGAATATGTGGACTCGTGTGCGCCACCTCAAAAAAGTTACTTGCAGTAGTAGTTCAGGTTACCCACTGAGTCAAAGCTGGCTTGCTGCAGTTAAACCCCACCATCCTTTTGTTGATAATGATGCATATGTAGTTAGATCTGATGTAAGTCTTGCTGGGTACATTTGTACTCACGTTTGCTTAATTTATATTTTGCAGAGAGACTTCAGTCTCGCTAGTAGTTCCGTGTGGACTTCGACGTTTAGCTTGATACCTCAGCTACGATCTTGTGCCCTTGGCAGGATCTGAAAGATAGCCAGGCTTCTCAGCCTTTTTCATTTGTAGATGTCTGTACTCAGACATGTTAAGCTTCTGCATGTGCTTTGACTTGTATGCTCTGAATGTTGGGTCATGAGAACGATGTTGGTAATATCTTGCTCCTTGGAGCATAATGAATAAATACTTTGAGTCATAGAGTTTTGTTGTGATGCCATGTTGTATTTGCACATATCGAGCATATTGTGTGTATGTTATTGAAATGCTTGGTATGTGTGGGATCCGACAACCTAGTTGTTTATTCTTGGTAGCGTCTCTTACGGGGAAATGTAGTCTTGTGCTTCCATGAGCCATAGTAGTCCGCTACAGCCCGGTTCACCAGAGTCCTGCTAGCCCAGCACTACTGCTCCGGAACACTTGACTGGCCGGCATGTGATTCACTTCGTTCCTGTGTCTATTCCTTCGGGGAAATGTCACACGGTGACATTCGGAGTCCTGCCTAGCCTGCTACAGCCCGGTTCACCGGAGTCCTGTTAGCCCAGTGCTACAGCCCGGATTCTCACGTTGCTGACTGACATGCTCGATGTTGATTCATGTACGCCTGTCCCCGTAAGTTAGTGCCACTTTGGGTTGACGACTAGTCATGTTGGCCCGGGTTCTCTGTCATATGGGTTCGCGACACTATCATATACGTGAGACAAAAGGGGCAAACGGTCCTGGGCCATGGTAAGGCAACACCCGTGGGAATACCGTGCGTGAGGCCGAAAGCGATATGAGGTGTTACCGGCTAGATTGATGTGACTTGGAATCGGGGTCCTGACAAGGCATCTATCATCATGCCGCCGAGGCACATATGACCCACTCCTCGGAGGATGCGTGGGCACTCGACGTCGGTCTTCGTGGCCAAGGCGGTGATCATATTGCTCATGGTTTCTGTACTGATCTTGCCTGTGCCCATGTCCTTCATGCCGCGGGGGCGATCTTGGGCTGTGGGCCGACTGCATTGTATCCGCCACCACAGACCAGCTATGAGTCCTATTCCGCGACTAGGAGACTGTTGTGTTCTACTCCCTAGCCGCTCGGAGCAAGGCCCGGATCTGCATCAAACCTCTGCCTACCCCCAACTGGGATAGCTGGATTGACTCTGCTATTCGGGCTGCAGCTGTGAGATTTTGAATCGGAGTGCAGTATACCTGAGTTTGAGGCGGAAACAGTTGCCGTCGACTGGATTCAGGGATCCGCTGCCGAGCACGCCCATCGAGTGCATGCTGCAAGTTCTCCAGTCAAGTGTGCTCATCCAAGTTGGCCAGGCGCGCTTCCTCCAAGGCCCGGGCCTCGGGGGTTTCTCCAACGATAGGAGTGTGAAGTCCATCCATATTGTGGCGGCGAAGCTCTTCCCTCCGCTGTGAAGAAAGGGGCTCGGGGCGGTACTCTTCATGAACGTGCGACGGATCGCCACCACCATCACCACCGTTGTCGCGGGGGAAGCCAGGAGGACTGGGTAGTCCATTGACCATCAAGACTTCCGCCCTGGGATCGCTGTTGTCGCACTTGGATGCGGTCTCGATGGAGCTAGTCGACATGTCGAACATGTCGTAGAGAGTTTCGTCGGGCTCGATTGCCACGACTTGTGAGGTGGCCGACTGGCGGGCCACCGCGTGTCTCACCCACCGCTGGAGCCGCGACCGACCGGAACGCTTATGCTGGCGAATAGTGGGGGATGAGGACACCATAGGAACCGACCGATACTAGGTCGACAGTTGCCGTAGAAGGACGCCGCGGACGCACGCGCGAAAGTGCGTCTCCCCGCGAATGGGGAGCGCATCGACGTCGAGTGGAGCTTCCTGAAGCCAACGGAGTCGTCGGTGATGAAAACAAACGCGCCGAGACGGATCTCGCGGCCCTCAACCAATCTGCCAGCGGAAACCATGATGATGAGAATCGGAAGGATCGCAACTCCACCAAAAAGTCGCTAAGACACCTGCCCCAAGGTGGGCGCCAACTGTCGTGGATCTAAGACTGACAGTAGAATGGGGGGTAGGTATGAGGAGGCAAGATCCTAGCTATGGAAAATTTGTACACACGAGTTTTACGAGTTCAGGCCCTTCGTGGAGGAAGTAACAACCCTACGTCTCGGTGCCTAGAGGCGGTCGACTGGATTATGTACGTGTGTGTTTACAGGGGGTGCGAACCCTTATGCCAGTGGAGGGGGTGGCATATATAGAGTGCGCCTAGACCCCAGCCAGCCCACGTCACAGGTGTTTTAATGTACATCAAGAGGGGGCGTTACTAATAAAGTGACATAAATGCCTATTAAGTCTATGAAGTAAACGTCCGACCGTTGTCGTGCAGAGTGACTTTAGATCTTTTGTTCGTCGAGTGATAATTGTCATGGTCTAGTGACTTTGATCTTCCGAGTGGGATGCCTCGTAGTCGAGTGGATGAAGCTATACCTCGAATGCTTCTGGTTTTAGGATGGTGTCCTAGGGGAGGGTGTCTAGGTCAGGTCTATGACCCTACCCTAGGTACATAGCTTCATCAGTGCCCGGCAGCCTCGCACCTTATGGGTAGTACTTACGGAGATGCTCAATATTCCATGAGTTTTGCAACTGTGTGCCATCCCAGGTCTCCAAACGGACTGAGCCAGGTGTGGTAACTCGTACCACCCAGTAAGGGCCTTACCACTATGGTGACAGCTTGTGTGTACCCTTGGCGGGCTGAACACGCCTAAGGACAAGGCCACCTCCCTCAAAATACCGGGCATGAACCCTGCGCCTATGATAGTGACGTAGGGCTTGTTAGTAGCGTGCAACACGCATAGCAGCCCGGAGACGGTTTTCCTTGAGTAGCACAGCGTCATCATGCTGGTGCTAATCTTGCGCTACTTCATCGTAGGCAAGCAATCGATGGGACCCGTAAATGAGTTCCGTAGGGATAACTTCTTCTGCCTCATAGACCAGGGAGAAGGGAGTCTGCCCAGTAGCTCGGTTAGGTGTCATTCTGAGGGACCAGAGAACTACTGACAACTCCTCAATTCACCGCATGCCGCGCTTTTGCAGTGTATCGAAAGTTCTTGTCTTGAGTCCACGAACCACTTCAGCGTTCGCCCTCTTAGCTTGTCCATTTCTCCGGGGGTGTGCCATAGAAGTGAAAGAGATTTTGCATCCAAGGGTGTGAACGTATTGCATGAAGGCATGGCTCGTGAACTGGGTGTCGTTGTCTGTGTATCCTTACCGGAACTACGAAATGACACACCAATTCTTTCAAGAACTTGATAGCTGATTAAGCAGTCACCTTTCTCACGGCAGTCATTTCCAGCCACTTTATAAACTTGTCGATGCCAACGAACAAGAATTCAAAGCCCCCGGTTGCTCGGGGAAAATGGCCGAGGATATCAAGCCCCCAGACCGAAAATGGTCATTGTCATGGAAACGTTACGGCAGATGTCCTAGTGTGAGGACTTAGTCGTGAGGCCATCGCATTGATGGTTAGCTTAAAGGGGTTAAATAGGACAAAGGACACGGGAGTTTATACTGGTTCGGCCCCTTACGATGGAGGTAAAGGCCTAGCCCAGTTTGTAGTTGGTATTGCTAGAGTTTCGATGAAAGGGGAGCGAATACGCTTGACCCGACTCTCGATCTCTTGTTTCTTGTTCTGAAACCGCCGCCGGGTCATCCCTTATATACACAGGTTGACGCCCAACAGTTCACAGAGTCCCGACCGGTTCATAAACATGTCCTGCTCAGTTTCTACC
The DNA here is from genome assembly GCF_002162155.2 of Triticum dicoccoides. NCBI lineage: Eukaryota > Viridiplantae > Streptophyta > Magnoliopsida > Poales > Poaceae > Triticum > Triticum dicoccoides. Next base: position 233,927,178 of record NC_041386.1, on the reverse strand, counting down.
TTTTCTTATCTTACAACACAAGTTATACATCTTATGGTGGTTTATCTCTATAGGCCATAATCCGACATTGGGCCTTGGGCCTTCTTGTTAACTCTCCTTCGTAATGCGTTGTACTCCTTGTCCTCGTGGGCTATGACAGGAACAACTCAGTATGGGTATAATCCAGCCCCTCTGGGCAGTTTATACCCAATAGTTATATCCCCAACATTAGGCTCCAAATTGATTTGAACCTGTTCATGTCAATCTTCAACACTTAGAAAAATTCCTTCTTCAATATCTTCACAAAAACCTTGTAAACCATCGTGACGTCATCTTCCAAGACCATGGTAATCCGTCGTGATGTCATCTGCCATTAACTTTACACAGAACCCAAATCTTTTAATATATATCCTTTAATGAATCTCCAAAAATCGAGGCGTCTACATATCTACATATCTGTTTTTTCGACGTCCTCGATTCCTGTGCCTAGCACTTCTCCATTCACCTTATAAATAAGGCTAGGGGTCATTTTCCTTTTCCCCTTCGTGCCTCTCTGTCTTGTCGTCTTCCTCGCGTCGCCCCAGTGCTTCAAACTTCGCCGCCGCCATCGGACTTTGCCTCTGCTTCGCCCTTGGCCGCTACATCACCCTGAACATACCAGAGAATCGCGACACCTCTCTGCTGTTCCCCAGCCTCTGTAAGCTTCCTTTTCTTCCTCTGTAGATCTGTCCTTAGGGTTTGAGCATTCATCGCTGTTCATCGGCGTTCGTCACTGTGCGATGATTTTTGATTCAAACCTCAGTATTCAACCTGTATAGTGATGGCCATATTCCTTGTTTTTTCATCACTACATCTTGTTTAAACAGCAACTCCAATCTGAACCTTTATCAACAGCTTCGGTATCCATATTTAAGTCTGAATATACTTTCATTTTCTAACGTGTGGTAGATCCAAAATTATTGTGCCAACTTGTGAAACTTGTTTTTCCATCACTTAGTTATTTCAGATCTGTATCTTTAGGCGGTTTAACTTTAGAAAATGATAACCCGCTAGGTACCATTAGTCCCCTCTTAAACCGCCAATCTCTTAGCATTGTACCTTTGACAACACTGATATCTGGTTTAACAATTTTGCATGTTTCAACACTTTCCATCTCATAACCTACAATGCTTTATGCTTGTCAATCACGAATCTTAAACCGGCACAAACCTTCCATCATGTTGTGAAAGAAATTCCAAGTCTTTTTATGCCTACAACTGGGTTCCGTCCCGGATTATGAAAGAAGATCCGAATGGATTTGTTGCAACTGTAGCTTTATCCAAACAGAATGAAATCCATTAGAGAGCTCCCGGTCCAGAAACTCCTCCTGAGCCCAAGGATGGCGAAATAGTTGTGTTTGTTGATCATCTGAGTCACGGTTTTAAACATCCCGGGTCATAAAATTTCTGTGACGTGCTTGCTAGCCTCCAACTCCACCCTCAAGATATTGGACCTAACTCTGTGTCCAATATTTGCAATTTTCAAGTGTTTTCTTAGGCTTATCGGCAAGAAGAACCGACCGTTGAACTGTTCAGAGACTTCTTCTATTTAAACCGCCGTACTGAATTTACAGATGGGCCTAATATTGAACTTGGCGGCATTTCAATTCAGAAAATCAAAGATGTCAGCTTCCCTCACGCCAAGCATCACAGTCACCCCAAGGATTGGAACCAGACTTGGTTCTATTGCAAAGATACATCCCCAGCTAACGAGAATCCTCTATCGCGTTATCGTGCTCACCGGCTTACCAATATACACCCATTTCCCCAAATGCTTACTGCAAAAGAACGGGGCAAATATGCACCACAACTTGCAAAGCTTAGAGCCTTTGTGGCTAATGGTTTAACAGGCCTTGACTCTGTTCGTTGCTGGATATCTTGGGGAATTTTGCCTTTAAGGCGTCGCCCCGGTTTAATGTGCGAGTACATAGGGGATTTGAAAGACCCTCAACGGCACACCGACATTCAGTTAACTGACGCTAAAATCACTTAAGTTGTCAAAAAGATACTGGATGAACCGGTGGCTGTCTGCAGCAAAACAGGGCTTACTCCATTCTGTGTTTCAAATAAACCGCCAGCTGTTAGAATTGCATAACCCCTGTGTTAACCTTATATTATTAACCCTTCCTTATAACCTTTGTCAATGTTTTAACAGGATGATGATCCATTCTTGAAGAAGAAAGCTCAGGATAAACCGGCCAAGATGCCTCGCCCCAAGACAAAGGTCATCAAAAGGCCTGCCAAGAAGAAAACCGCCAAGCTCGCCGAGCTGAACATCGACGAGGATCTTGATAACCCGGAATCAGAGGTAGAACTTGAGTCTCTTGGTTCTTTTTTCATACACCTCATTGACAATGACCATTATCAGGATGACGCTGAGGCTAGCCGGGCTGATGATGTATAGGTAATTATTCTTTCCTCCGGTTCAGATCCTCTGCCAACACAGTAAACCCGTCAAGAAAGCCGGAAAGTAAAATTTTCACACCCTCTAGCTTATCTGGATCCAAACTTTCTTTTGAAGAAACAGCAGCATGAAGCTCGCCGTACAACCCGTCATAGTGGCCAGGTGGTTACTTCGTCCGGTTTACCAAACACACCGGTTCATAAACGCCGCCCAGAGGTTTCACCTACTCTTGAAACATCTTATCCCAAGGCAGGTTATTTTCGGCAACCTCTTAATCCATCTGACTCAAACTATCAGGGAACATCTCATTCATCATCTGGCGAGTCAACAGGGACACAGATACCACCTCTTAAAACTGTTCCTGGGTGAGCTTATCAAAATTAACCCTTTACACCTTGAGCCTATTTAATATGCTAAACTTTAGTTCCATTCATTTCAGAGCCAAGGCCAGACCCAGCAAAAAGGCCAAATTGAATAAACCGGCTGATGATGACACAACAGCTGACCCGGAAAAGACTCCAGAACCATCTGAACGAAATACTAATGTTGTCCTTGATGATCCGCCAGCACAAGACCATGAAACCTTTGTTGAGCAAGTGGAAATTGATCCGATGGCCCATGATGATAACCCGCCAAGTCCAACCAAAGTTGCTGATGATAAAACGGACGATGTTGTTGTTACTCGTGTTAGCTATACTGCCCCCGGCAATCCCACTACTCTGTCAAAACATAGCGCCAAAGAGGAATTTTCTGCTATAGACAAGGGCAAGTGGAAGATGGATCTGGAAAGTTATACCCATCTTAGCGCCCAAGATATCCACTCTGGGCTTTTAAACCGGCTGTATGCCAGCCGTGATTATGAAGTCGGGTTATTGAACATGATGAAGGAGCGATATGAGGTAAACACTTATGTATAACTACTCTTCCCTTATAACCGGTTTAGTGCTACTAACTCCAGTAGCCCCCAAGGGTCGGTTTATAGTACTGATATTTAGCGGGGACTTTGTAAAAAATACTTCAACTTTTCCCTGTGTTGCCCCTAAGGACTGGTTTATCATTTCAAGAGGAACCGGGGCTTATTAGTCAAACCCAACATTCATGCAAAAACCTATGTAAACTGATGAACCACCAAACTGATCGATGGCAGCAAAATCCACAGCCTTTAACTTGAGTAAATATGCATTAGTCCCCAAGTGCCAAGTATATGACTTGTCATGTGCTTGGGACTTTGTAATAATTTTAGAGAAGAAACAATAGCCATTAGCCCCCAAGTGCCAAGTGTATGACTTGTCATGTGCTTGGGACTTCAAATGTATACTGCCAACTCACAAATTGCATACCTTTTGCAGGCTGAGCTTAGAAAAAAGGAATCCCAAGTCGCCAACCTTCAAGAGAATATCAAAACTCAACAAGCCGAGACTTCCAAGGACAAAGAAGAGCTGACCAACGCTTTAGCAGCTATGGAAAAGCTAAAAGAGAACTTTAAGAGTGAGCGGGCGGGTTGGGATACAGAGAAAGCCACTCTGCTGAAGAAGGCTGAAGACGCTGAAGCGGCCCTTAATCCGGTCGTGGAGGAATTAACTGGCTTAAAGTGGCAAATAACTTCCATGACTACTGCTGTCTTTGGTGAGTAATTATCTTCACAAACCGTAAACATGTATTATCAAATAGACTGCCGATTTACCAATTTCGTCAATGCAGGGAGTCGTGTTGGTCATATGGGCTCAGACATGCATCAAAGTCTGAAGGCTGCCTATACCTTTATAGAATAGCTATATACCGGCGTACAATGGGTCATCTATATAGCTTCTCATAATAAACCGCCCCAACTTTGATCAAAGATACATTGGTAAGGCTAGCTGTGATGCCTGCCCGGATTGAGGAGCTGAAGAAATCGGCTGCCAGGGCGGGTGCTCTTACCGCATTGACGCGAGCCAAAGCCTGGATCTCTGATCTTGACCTGGCTGATCTAGGAAATGGCTATCCCAGCATAAAAGAGGACGGGTCAAATTTTGATAATGATGACCTTAGAGCTTTGACAAGGGAGATGTGCCCACTGGCTAGCAAATTGGCTAGAGAAACTGATCTGTCACATTATCAGGCGATTTATGATGCCAACAACAAGAAGGTTAATCCGCCAAGTTGCAACTCTCCGGATCTTATTCCGCCAATCCGTAAGCATTCTTATGCTCCTGATGTTGACCCCTCCTCACTTATAAGAGGTGAAGATGTATTCAGAGCTTTAATTGGGATCGATTGGTCAACCAATGACTTCCAGCAACTGGGTAGAGAAGAGGAGGGTGAACCAGCACAGGATGATCCAGAACCTTCAAGCCAGCCCGATCAAGATTCATAAACCGGTAGCCGGTTTAGCTTCTTCCCTCTGCAAGACTTGTTTAAAACAATTATTCTTATGGGCAACAAACCAACTTGTAATAGGCTTGTTGAAACACTTGGTCTGCCATGCCATCATGCATATTTACTTTGCATGCCACTGTTAATCCGCCATGTTAATATATGTTATGTCTGCTTATGATATTTTAGCACCATAGAATCTGCTCCTGCAATTAATAAAATAAAAAACGTCCTAGCGGTGTACCGCTAGACGGGTTATCTTGCCCAACAACATAGTTTATAACCATGGCTAAGCATGAAAATAACCATATACAATGTAAGATATACCATACCTGTGATATTTTCTCACACTGCTGGGTTAGCAATCTGGTATAATAAGGGTGATAACCCATAACTTGAATACTGGTATTCATCATCTATTTGCCAATTTATGAACGGGCCCAGGCCGGATCAATAAACACCAGACAATAATTTTCTGCTTGCTGGTGACTTATAGTCAAAGGCCGGGCCGAGTTAATAAGTATAGATAAAACATTATCAACCGAAGAAATCAAGAAGGATTTAAATAGTCATAATTGTGGTGTTGCACTGATCAAGAGGGTTTAAGCTATGGTTCGGATACAACCAAAGCCTCCAAATGATTTCCCTGGTGGCCTTACCTATCAAGAGGTGTAGCTATGGTTCGAATACGACCAAGCCCCCAAATGATTTCCCTGGTGGCCTCATGCCTATCAAGAGGTGTAGCTACGGTTCGAATACGACCAAGCCCCCAAGTGATTTCCCTGGTGGCCTTATGCCTATCAAGAGGTGTAGCTATGGTTCGAATACGACCAAGCCCCCAAGTGATTTCCTTAGTGGCCTTACGCCAATCAAGAGGTGTCCCTATGATTCGAATACGATCAAGACCCCAAGTGATTATCTGGGTTGTGCCCAAGGGGTACTTATGTTTGAGCTGTGATGTGCAGCAGACTCTCTTTGGTCCCTTTATTTGAGACCTCCAAGTAGACCAGAGCTATGCTCATATGAAGTTATAATATTGGATTGATAGCTGGATTACCAAGGTAACCAGAGCTGTGCTGTTATAGTATGGGCTTGATAGCTGGATTACAAAGGTAACCAAAGCTTGATAGCTGTGCTGTTATGATATGGGCTTGATAGCCGGATTACCGAAGTAACCAGAGTTGTGCTCTTATGATATGGGCTTGATAGCCAGATCGGAAACTCATTTAAAAGAACTCATTTAAAATATGTACATAAGGAGAGCCTGCGGCTCAAGTGTAGTATGGCCTAAGTTGAGCGATATTCCAAGGCCGACGGGTCTCCTCCTCCGACGTGCATGAGTCCTTGTGGTCTCGAACATCGATAAGGTAATCTAACACGTTGTTTAGATTCTTGCTGACCACAAAGGTCCTTCCCAAGGTGGGGAAAACATGTGCATATTAGTCTGATCCTAGATGAGCCGGAGCACCAGATCTCCTTCTTGAAAAGTTCTGGTTTTAACCTGGCGGCTGTGGTAGCAGCGCAGATCTTGCTGGTAAATCGCCGAACGAGCCACTGCAATGTCACGCTCTTCATATAACAGGTCAACTGCTTCCTGACATGCTTTTTCATTGTCAGCTTCAACATAAGCCGCCACGCGGGGCGAGTCATGATGGATGTCACTAGGGAGAACTGCCTCTGCTCCATAAACCATGAAAAAAGGCGTATAGACCGTATACCTGTTGGGGGTGGTATTAATGCTCCATAACACGGAAGGTAACTCCTCGAACCAACATCCCGGTGTCCTCTGCAAGGGAACCATAAGCCGGGGTTTGATAATTCTCAAAATCTCTTGATTGGCTCTATCAGCTTGACCATTAGACTGGGGTGAGCCACTGATGATACGTCAAGCCGGATATGCTCACGGTGACAAAAATCTTCCATAGCTCCCTTGGAGAGGTTAGTGCCATTGTCAGTTATAATGATATGTGGAAAGCCAAAGCGGAAAATCACCTTCTTCATGAATTGAACCGCCGTTGCTGCATCACACTTACTCACTGGCTCTGCCTCTACCCATTTAGGGAACTTGTCAACTGCTACCAAGAGGTGGGTCTTCTTATCCTTGGATCTTTTAAAGGGCCCAACCATATCAAGTCCCCAAACTGCAAAAGGCCATGTAATTGGGATCATCCTTAACTCCTGAGCCGAAACATGAGCTCGACGTGCAAAATTCCGACAACCGTCACACCTTCTGACCAAGTCCTCAACATCAGCATGAGTCGTGAGCCAATAAAAACCGTGATGAAAAGCTTTGGCCACCAGAGATTTTGAACCAGCATGATGACCATAGTCCCCTTCATGGATTTCACGTAGGATCCCATAACCTTCTTCAGGAGACACGCAGCGCTGAAACGCCCCTGTGACACTGCAATGATGCAACTCTCCATTGACAATAGTCATTGACTTGGACCACCAGATTATCCGCCTGGCCAAAACTGCATCCTCAGGTAACTCGCCCCGGGTCATATACGCCAAATAGGGAACTGTCCAATCCGGGATAACATGAAGAGCTGCCACCAACTGAGCCTCCGGGTCAGGGATAGCCAAATCCTCCTCTGTGGGTAACTTGACTAATGGGTTATGAAGGACATCAACAAAAACATTGGGCGGTACCGGTTTACGTTGAGAACCCAACCGGCCAGTTGCTTCTCTGTTTTGGATTATATCTCCCAAAGGAGCAGAACTGATCACAGTGATGGGATGACCCTGAAAATACTATTTGAGCTTCCGGCTCGCCATGAAAACTCCGTACACTAGCTTCTGCCAATGTGGGTATCTCTGCTTGGACTCAATGAGAACCTCTGATATAATAAATCGGCAGTTGAACCGGATATTCCTTGCCTGCCTCCTTTCGCTCTACCACAATAGCCACACTGACAGCCCTGGCATTGGCAGCCACATATAACAACAACGACTCTTTATCAATAGGAGCAGCAAGGACAGGTGGCTCAGTTAACTGCTTTTTCAAGTCCTCAAACGCCACATTAGCAGCATCACTCCAGACAAAATTGTCTGTCTTTTTCATCATCTGATATACAGGGATAGCTTTCTCCCCCAACCGGCTGATAAACTGGCTCAACGCTGCAATACGACCCACTAGACGTTGAACATCTTTGATACACGCCGGTTTAGCCAGAGAAGTAATTGCCTTAATCTTTTGCGGGTTAGCCTCAATACCCCTGTTAGACACCCAAAAACCCAAGAGCTTTCCTGTCGGTATACCAAAGGCACACTTGGCCGGATTAAGCATCATCTTATAAATTCAGAGATTATCAAAAGTTTTCTTCAAATCATCTATTAACGTCTCCTCTTTCCTAGACTTCACAATAATATCATCCACATAAGCATGAACATTACGCCCAATCTGAGTATGAAGACAGTTTTGCACACAGCGCTGATAAGTCGCCTGGGCACTCTTGAGCCCAAAAGGCATAGACACATAGCAGAAGGCTCCAAAGGGAGTTATAAAAGTTGTCTTCTCCTGGTCCTTAACTTCCATCTTGATCTGATGATAACCAGAATAAGCATCCAGAAAACTCAAACGCTCACAACCCACCGTAGCATTAATAATCTGATCAATACGAGGGAGGGTGAAAGGATCAGCCCGCCTTGTTTAAATCTGTGTAGTCCACACACATGCGCCAAGTACCATTCTTCTTAAGTACCAGCACTGGGTTAGCCAACCACTCAGGATGAAACACTTCAATGATAAACCCAACTGCTAGGAGTAGAGCTATCTCCTCACTAATAGCCTTACGTCTTTCTTCATTGAAGCGGCGGAGAAACGGCTTGACCGGTTTAAACTTAGGATCATTATTAAGAGTGTGCTCAGCGAGTTCCCTCGGTACACCTAGCATGTCAGAAGGTTTCCATGCAAAGATGTCCCGGTTCTCACGGATGAACTCGATGAGCGCACTTTCCTATTTCGGATCCAGATTAGCACTGATGCTAAACTGCTTGGATGAATCGCCAGGAACAAAATAAAATAACTTGGTTTCCTCAGCAATTTAAACTTCAAGGCCAGATCATGCTCTGTAGTTGGCTTTTTTAAAGAAGTCATATCTGCTGGATTAACATTGTCCTCATAAAACTTCAACTCCTCTGTTGCACAAACCGACTCAGCATAAGCCGCATCACCTTCTTGACATTCCAAAGCTATCTTTCGGCCCCCATGTACCGTGATAGTCCCCTTATGACCTGACATCTTGAGCTGCAGATAAAAATAATAGGGTCTTGCCATAAACTTAGCATAAGCCGGTCGTCCGAACAGGGCATGATAAGGGCTCTTGATTTTGACCACCTCCAAGGTCAACGTCTGCGATCTAGAATCATGATCATCTCCAAAAGCAACTTCCAGGGCTATCTTACCAACTGGATACGCCGACTTACCAGGCACCACTCCATGGAAAATAGTGTTTGACGGTTTAAGATTTTTATCCGTCAAACCCATACGACGGAAGGTGTCATAATAAAGGATATTAATGCTGCTCCCTCCATCCATGAGCACCTTCGTGAACTTATACCCGCCAACCTGAGGCGCAACCACTAATGTCAGATGACCCGGATTATCAACCCGGGGCGGATGATCCTCTCGACTCCACACAATGGGCTGCTCAGACCAGCGCAAGTAACGGGGTACTACCTGTTCAACGGAGTTCACTGCCCTCTTATGAAGCTTCCGATCCCGCTTGCACAAACTCATGGTGAAGACGTGATACTGTCCACTATTTAATTGTTTCGGGTTACTTTGCTATCCAGAATGTTGCTGCTGATTCCCCTGACCAGACTGTTGATGGTAGCCACCCTGATTGCCTTGGTTGCCTTGATGACCCTGATGACCTTGATGATCCTGGAAACCGGAGCCTGAACCGCCACCACCATAACACGGACTCTGTGAACCGGATCTCGGACCGCCTCCCGGTCCATGGTTACTTTGAAAAAGATTTGAATTCTTGAATTCCCTCATGATGTAACAATCCTTCCAAAGATGAGTAGACGGTCTTTGACGTGTACCATGCTTCGGGCAGGGCTGATTCAACATATGCTCAAGATTAACGCCTGATCCTCCGGTCTGTGGGGGCGGTCTGCCCTTATGTCCCTGGCCATTATTCTGCGTATTGGTATTTGCTACAAAATCCAGGTTGCTATCAGCCTTGTGCTTACCATTACCTCCCTGATTCGCCGCCGCATTATGGTGCTGCCCTTTGGTGCTCCTGCACTTCTTTCCCTTTCCCTGTTTGTCATCGTCAGACTCAGGATATTTGGTACTATCAGAGTCATCGTACTTACCCAGAGCAGCCATAAGTGTCCCCATGTCGTTGCAGTAACGTTTGAGCCACCCTAATTTCTGCTTGAGGGGCATAAAACGACAATTTTTCTCTCACGTCAAGACTGCTGAATCGGCATTGATCTCGTCTGACGAGTGCAGTATCTTGGAAACCCGGGCACACCCAATGGTTTGGTGAATCTCCTTCTTCCTAGACACAGGAGGCCAAATCCACAATTGACATGGGCTGCTTACACGTGTCCTTGAAATGGATAAACCAGGCTTTTAACTCAGCCCATGCCCCAACGGAGTTAGCTGGTAAACCCTTCAACCAAGTACAAGTCGTTCCTTCTAACATCATGGTAAAATACTTAGCACACGCAGCCTCATCAACATCCAACAGTTCCATCGCCATCTCATAACTCTTAATCCATTATTCGGGAGGTAAATCGGCTGTTTAGTTGGGTACCTTACGGGGACCTTTGAGATCCTTGGGCAACCGTACGTCACGCAAAGCCGGGGTCAAACATGGCACACCCAAAGACCTGAAAGTTACTCCTGTCTCGACTGAAGCCGTCAGATTAATCGGAGAAGGTTGACAGGCCATGTACTACACCACTAACTCGGCCTCTCGACGTGCTCTCTCTTGGTCCACCATGTTCTGAGCACGGCACAACCGCCTACCGGGTTATGGCCATGAGGCGGATTACGATTCCATGCACTGCTAGACACGGCTGGCTCATCAATATGTCTATTGTAACTCCAGCTCAGATGGGGGGGTGGAATGAATCCTCTCACGGCTGTATGAATAAGCCTGCTGCTGAGCCAAGGTTGTCTGAAGAAGCTCTCTAGCTTGTCGCATCTCAACCGCTACTGGGGACTCGCCTTCGACTGGGAGAGCCGCCAAGCGTGAAGCGGCCACGACCATGTTATCCAAGGGGTTAGAGTAATGACCCGACGGTGTCGACACATGATGCGGCGTCGGTGCATGCCGCGGTGGGTTATCACCCTGACGAGGCGGATCCATCGTGCGCGGTTGAACCGGCGCCCCTGTTCCTGGTGCTTCAGTCCAGTTTATCACTGGCTGGTTACTAGTCCCTGCTCTAGGCATGTTGAAGAGGTTTCTTGGATCGTAAACGAAAGGTAGGCGGGTCTAATGCCTTCTCCTCATGACATCATTCGACGCGTTCTGATCTAACATAAGCCGGAAGGATTCCGATTGAACCCGCTGCATCTGAGCCTCCAACTCGGCCCTCATCGTGGCCATCCTTATATCCTCGGCTGCCAGGTCTTCCTTGGCTTGAGTTATCTGGTCTCTCACCTTGGCAATTTCCGCATTATATTCATCCCGGTTTGCCGCACTAACCTTGGTCGTCATCAGTGTTGCTACACGTCAAGTAAACCAGACAAAGACTTGAGCCGACGGGCGCAGGGCCTCCTGCCCCGGTCGCTGTTGTCGCTGCTGACCTGGAGATTAATGCCGCCGCAGTTGAAGAATTTTGCACTGGCTGTGTACCGGCCATGAAGATTGCAACCCTATTCAGCGGCTCGTGTGAAAGCGGAATACTATTGCCATCGGAATAGCCCCCAAGCTGGCCATCTTGCAGCTGGTACAATGACTCGGTCTCTCCTGTAGATAAATCGCCATCGGAGTAAACGAAAGTTTCACCATGAGATACTGATCTATCCTCGGATTCTGCCCTGTGGATGACTCCAACGAAGGCATGCTTCATCGCAGGCTGAACCCGGGCGGGTCTCGCACACTGAGCCATTTGGATGATGTCGGTGTAGATGTCCGGCTCAGGGCCCGGTTTGCCGATCTTGCCGATGAAGACGTGAATTCTGCCGAAGGGGACCCGGTACCCGTACTCAATGGAACCGGCCTTGGGGCCCTAGCCTGCATCGTCGATGTAGAGCTTGCCGCGGAGAATCTTGGTCATCCGGCCCATGGCGTATCCCTTGAGCCCTTCAAAGCTGCCCTTCAAGAACTCTAAACCATCATGCGATAGCTCCACGGTGGGTGCAAACTGTCGTGGAAACGCCATGGCAGATGTCCTAGTGTGAGGACTTAGTCATGAGGCCATGCATTGATGGTTAGCGTAAAGGGGTTAAACAGGACAAAGGACACGGGAGTTTATACTTGTTCGGCCCCTTACGATGAAGGTAAAGGCCTAGTCCAATTTGTAGTTGGTATTTCTAGAGTTTTGATGAACGGGGAGCAAATACGCTTGACCCAGCTCTCGATCTCTTGTTTCATGTCCTCAAACCACCGTCGGGTCGTCGCTTTATATACATGATACGTCTCCAACGTATCTATAATTTTTGATTGCGCCATGCTATATTATATACTGTTTTGGACATTATTGGGCTTTATTATCCACTTTTATATTATTTTTGAGACTAACCTATTAACCGGCGGCCCAGCCCAGAATTGTTGTTTTTTGCCTGTTTTAGGGTTTTGAAGAAAAGGAATATCAGACGGATCCAAACGGAATGAAACCTTCGGGAACTTGATTTCCTCACCGAATACAACTCAGGAGACTTGGACCGATGTTCTCCCCCTCTCTTGTGGAGATCTATTCGATGTAATCTTCTTTTTGCGGTGTGTTTGTTGAGACCGATGAATTGTGGGTTTATGATCAAGTCTATCTATGAATAATATTTGAATCTTCTCTGAATTCTTTTATGCATGATTGGTTATCTTTGCAAGTCTCTTCGAATTATCAGTTTGGTTTGGCCTACTAGATTGATATTTCTTGCAATGGGAGAAGTGCTTAGCTTTGGGTGCAATCTTGCGGTGTCCTTTCCCAGTGACAGTAAGGACAGCAAGGCACATATTGTATTATTGCCATCGAGGATAACAAGATGGGGTTTTCTGTTTTTAACTTAATACTCTAGATCCATGCTGGATAGCGGTCGATGAGTGGAGTAATAGTAGTATATGCAGGCAGGAGTCGGTCTACTTGTCTCGGACGTGATGCCTATATACATGATCATACCTAGATATTCTCATAACTATGCTCAATTCTATCAATTGCTCAACAGTAATTTGTTCACCCACCGTAGAATACTTATACTCTCGAGAGAAGCCACTAGTGAAACCTATGGCCCCCGGGTCTATCTTTATCATATTGATCTCCTACTACTTAGTTATTTCCTTTGCTATTTACTTTGCCTTTATTTTACTTTGCATCTTTATCATAAAAATACCAAAAATATTATCTTATCATATCTATCAGATCTCACTCTCGTAAGTGGCCCTATAGGGATTGACAACCCCTATTTGCGTTGGTTGCGAGGATTTATTTGTTTTGTGTAGGTACGAGGGACTCGCGCGTAGCCTCCTACTGGATTGATACCTTAGTTCGCAAAAACTGAGGGAAATACTTACGCTACTTTGCTACATCATCCCTTCCTCTTCGGGGAAAACCAACGCAGTGCTAAAAGAGGTAGCAAGAAGGATTTCTGGCGCCGTTGCTGGGGAGGTCTATGCAAAAGTCAACATACCAAGTACCCATCACATACCCTTATCTCCCACATTACATTATTTGCCATTTGGCTCTCGTTTTCCTCTCCCCCCAATTCACTCTTGCCGTTTTATTCGCCCTCTCTCTCTCTATCCTCCCTCTCTTTCTCTATTTGCCCCTTTTTGTCCGCTTGCTTTTTGTTTGCTTGTGTGTTAGTTTGCTTGTTTGTCGCGATGGCTCAAGATAATACTAAATTGTGTGACTTCACCAATACCAACAAGTATGATTTTATTAGCACTCCAATTGCTCCTCTTACCGATGCTGAATCTTGTGAAATTAATACTGATTTGCTGAATCTTGTCATGAAAGATCCGTTCTCCGGCCTTCCTAGATAAGATGTCGCTACCCATCTAAATAGCTTCGTTGATTTGTGTGACATGCAAAAGAAGAAAGATTTGGATAATGATATTGTTAAATAGAAGCTATTTCCTTTTTCGCTTAGAGATCATGCTAAAGCTTGGTTTTCGTCTTTGCCTAAAAATAGTATTGATTCATGGAACAAGTGCAAAGATGCTTTTATCTCTAAGTATTTTCCTCCCGCTAAAATTATCTCTCTTAGAAACAATATTATGAACTTTAAGCAACTTGATCATGAACATGTTGCACAAGCTTGGGAGAGAATGAAATTAATGATATGTAATTGCCCTACTCATGGCTTAAATTTGTGGATGATTATACAAAAAATTTATGCCGGATTAAATTTTGCTTCTAGAAATCTTTTGGATTCGGCCGCGGGAGGCACTTTTATGGAAATCACCTTAGGAGAAGCTACTAAACTCCTAGATAATATTATGGTTAATTATTCTCAATGGCATACTGAAAGATCTACTAATAAAAAGGTGCATGCGATAGAAGAAATTAATGTTTTGAGTGGAAAGATGGATGAACTTATGAAATTATTTGCTAATAAGAGTGTTTCTTCTCATCCTAATGATATGCCCTTGTCTACTTTGATTGAGAATAATAATGAATCTATGGATGTGAATTTTGTTGGTAGGAAATTTTTTGGTAATAATGCATATAGAGGAAATTTCAATCCTAGGCCTTATCCTAGTAATCCCTCTAATAATTATGGTAATTCCTAGAACAATTCTTATGGAAATTATAATAAGATGCCCTCTGATTTTGATTCTAATATTAAAGAATTTATTACTTCACAAAAGAATTTTAATGCTATGACTGAAGAAAAATTGCTTAAGATTGATGATTTGGCTAGGAACATTGACAGGATTGCTCTTGATGTTGATTCTTTGAAACTTAGATCTATTCCACCTAAGCATGATATCAATGAGTCTCTCAAAGCCATGAGAATTTCCATTGACGAGTGCAAAGAAAGAACCGCTAGGATGCGTGCTAAGAAAGATGCCTTTATAAAAGCGTGTTCTTCTAGTTCCTATGAAAATAATGATGAAGATCGAAAAGTTATTGATGTGTCCCCTATTAAATCTTTGTTTTGCAATATGAATCTTGATAATGATGGGACTGGATATGATCCACCTTTACCTAGAAGGCCTTCCAAGAATTCCGAATCTTTTGATCGTGATGCTAAATTTGATAAAAGTGGGATTGAAGAAATTAAAACCCTAGATGTTGCTAAACCCACTATTATGGATTTCAAGGAATTTAACTATGAAAATTGCTCTTTTATTGATTGTATTTCCTTGTTGCAATCCGTGCTAAATTCTCCTCATGCTTATGTCAAAATAAAGCGTTTACTAAACATATCGTTGATGCCTGATGCAATCTTATTAAGAAAAACTTGAATTGGAAGTTTCTATCCCTAGAAAACTTTATGATGAGTGGGAACCAACTATTAAAATTAAATATCATCAATGCTATGCTTTATGTGATTTGGGTGCTAGCGTTTCCACGATTCCAAAGACTTTGTGTGATTTGTTAGGTTTCCGTGATTTTGATGATTGCTCTCTAAACATGCACCTTGCGGATTCCACTATTAAGGAACCTATGGGAAGAATTAATGATGTTCTTATTGTTGAAAATAGTAATTATGTGCCCGTAGATTTTATTGTTCTTGACATAGATTGCAATCCTTCATGTCCTATTATTCTTGGTAGACCTTTCCTTAGAACGATTGGTGCAATTATTGATATGAAGGAAGGAAATATTAGATTCCAATTTCCGTTAAGGAAAGGCATGGAACACTTTCCTAGAAAGAAAATTAAATTACCTTATGAATCTATTATGAGAGCCACTTATGGATTGCCTACCAAAGATGGCAATACCTAGATCTATTCTTGCTTGTTATGCCTAGCTAGGGGCGTTAAACGATAGCGCTTGTTCAGAGGCAGCCCAATTTTATTTTTATTCCTTGCCTTTTGCTCCTGATTAGTAATAAATAAATTATGTAGCCTCTGTTTTGGTTGTGTTTAATTAGTGTTTGTGCCAAGTAGAACCATTGGGAAGACTTGGGGAAAGTCTTGTTGAACTTGCTGTAAAAAATAGAAACTTTAGCGCTCACGAGAACTGCTGTCATTTTTATTTGGAAAGTGCTATTTAGTTAATTCTTTTCGAAGATGATTAATAGACAAATTCCTCACGTCCAAAAATTTATTTTAGAATTTTTGGGGTTCCAGATCTTGCGCTAGCTACAGATTACTACATTCGTTTATGTTTTTGGCAGATTCTGTTTTGCGTGTGTTGTTTTCTTATTTTGATGAATCTATGGCTAGTAAAATAGTTTATGAACCATAGAGAAGTTGGAATACAATAGATATAACACCCATATAAATAAAGAATTAGTTCATTACAGTACCTTGAAGTGGTATTTTGTTTTCTTTCGCTAACGGAGCTCACGAGATTTTCTACTTTAAGTTTTGTGTTGTGAAGTTTTCAAGTTTTGGGTAAAGATTTGATGGATTATGGAACAAGGAGTGGCAAGAGCCTAATCTTGGGGATGCACATGGCTCCCCCAAGATAATGTAAGGACACCTAAAAGCCAAAGCTTGGGGATGCCCAGGAAGGCATCCCCTCTTTTGTCTACTTCTATCGGTAACTTTACTTGGAGCTATATTTTTATTTACCACATGATATGTGTTTTGCTTGGAGCGTCTTGTATGATTTGAGTCTTTGCTTATTAGTTTACCACAATCATCCTTGATGTGCACATCTTTTGAGAGAGCCATACATGATTTGGAATTTGTTAGAATACTCTATGTGCTTCGCTTATATCTTTTGAGTTATATAATTTTGCTCTAGTGCTTCACTTATATCTTTTAGAGCACGGTGGTGGATTTTTTTATAGAAACTAGTGACCTCTCATGCTTCACTTAGATTATTTTGAGAGTCTTAATAGCATGGTAATTTGCTTAAAATCCTAATATGCTTGGTATGCAAGATTAATAATAAAACTTTCTTATGAGTGTGTTGAATACTATGATAAGTTTGATACTTGATAATTGTTTTGAGATATGGAGATGGTGATATTAAAGTCATGCTAGTTTAGTAGTTGTGAATTTGAGAAATACTTGTGTTGAAGCTTGTGATTCCTGTAGCATGCACGTATGGTGAACCGTTATGTGATGAAGTCGGAGCATGATTTATTTATTGATTGTCTTCCTTATGAGTGGCAGTCGGGGACGAGCGATGGTCTTTTCCTACCAATCTATCCCCCTAGGAGCATGGCGTAATACTTTGCTTTGATAACTTGTAGATTTTTGCAATAAGTATATGAGTTCTTTATGACTAATGTTGAGTCCATGGATTATACGCACTCTCACCCTTCCACCCTTGCTAGCCTCTCTAATACCGCGCACCTTTCGCCGGTATCATGCACCCACCATATACCTTCCTCAAAACAGCCACCATACCTACCTATTATGGCATTTCCATAGCCATTCCGAGATATATATTGCCATGCAACTTTCCACCGTTCCGTTCATGACACACTCCATCATTGTCATATTGCTTAGCATGATCATGTAGTTGACATAGTATTTGTGGCAAAGCCACCGTTCATAATTCTTTCATACTTGTCACTCATGAATCATTGCCTATCCTGGTTCACCGCCGGAGGCATTCATATAGAGTCATATCTTGTTCTAAGTATCGAGTTGTAATTGTTGAGTTGTAAGAAAAATAAAAGTGTGATGATCATCATTATTAGAGCATTGTACCAGTGAGGAAAGGATGATGAAGACTATGACTCCCCCACAAGTCGGGATGAGACTTCGGACGAAAAAAAGAGAGAAAATAGGCCATAAAAAAAGAGAAAAGGCCCAAAGAAAAAAAATGAGAGAAAAAGAGAGAAGGGACAATGTTACTATCCTTTTACCACACTTGTGCTTCAAAGTAGCACCATGATCTTCATAGTAGAGAGACTCTCATGTTATCACTTTCATATACTAGTGGGAATTTTTCATTATCACTAGTGCAGAACCGGGCAATAGCGCCGGTTCGTAAGGCCCTTTAGTGCCAGTTCAGTAACCGGCACTAAAGTGTGGGCACTAAAGCCCCCCCCCCCTTTAGTACCGGTTCAGCACGAACCGGTGCTAAAGGGCAACCACGTGGCACGAGCCAGCTATGGGGGCAGGGAGCCCTTTAGTACCGGTTGGTGACACCAACCGGTATTAAAAGGTTGGGGGTTTTTGGGTTTATGATTTCTTTTTCATTGAATTTTGTGTTTTCCATTTAATTCTTTTTCGTTTGCTGGTATTTTACGATACTACATATTGTACACGTTATGCATATATATAAATAGAATTTCTAGTAGAACC
>NC_041386.1:233890909-233908567 GCF_002162155.2 Triticum dicoccoides | reverse complement strand
ACACATATATACACACATGTATATATATATATACAATTAGCTAGCTATATACAATTTCTCCTAATTGGTGCCTTCGGAGCCAGTGGCATTAGCCTAATTGATGCCTTCGGAGCACGATGACAACTGGAAGTGGTTCATGGGGGCGGTAGCGGGTAATAGTATTCTCCTTTGGGATCTATGACCTGGTCGAGCAAAAATCCCGCTATTTCCTCTCGAATTGCTTCTATGTGATCCTATGCTAGGAGCTACTCCCGCACCTCTTTGAACTGTTAAGAAGGAGATCAATATGCATGTGTATTACTTGTGTGACTAGATATCGATAATGGTGTAAAAATTGTGAATAGTGTTCTAAGAAACGTACCCACTCTTGTCTTTGAGATCTGCTCCTTTCAGACGCCATCATGTGAATGTTCTCGCAAATGTAGTATGCACACAGATTATTCCCCGGCGCCTGCTTCAGGGCCTTGACGAGAATAGAATTTGATCAGATAATAATTAATCAAGCATGATAATTAAAGAGATGGCAGCTAGCTAGCTTGTACTACTTAATTACTTACCTTGGGTCGATACCATTTCAGCATTCTTTTCCATTGGCCTGGAGTGACGCTGATGAACTTTGCCCAAGCCCTACCCGCCGACAAAGAAAATGAATAAAGGGGTTATTAAATAGTTCATATCAGGAAATGATGAACTAAATAGGCCGATATATAGTTAATAATGATTGAAATTACCTATTGACTATCCCAAACAAGATGGTGTAGTCACTTGCTTTTTTTAAGTAGTGAGTCTAGTATTTCAACTATTCCTTCATCAACTTTAACGATTAACAAGATCCAGTGAAATCTGCATGCACACACGTTTGCATGTCTTAATTAAGCGGGCATATGTAAGCAGAAACATGTAGCTAGCTAGTAGGCAAAAATATAATTTGTAGTACAAGACAGTGTGACTCACTCGAAGTTGTAAGGAAGTAGTATATCTTCATTGGTATTGAGGCACTTGAAGAACTCTAGCATGCTTTCCTCTACACTTTTTTCATAATATGGATCTAATTTCCATGTGTATTCATTAATGCTATTTGGGTCAATGAACCCAATGCCATAGCATCCACCTTTCTTAATTTCATAAATCTTCATCCTGCATAATACCACAGAAAAGAATATAGTTAGGATAATTACAGGTAATGATTGATCAAAATGATCACTACAGCTAGCTTGAGACTTAAATTACAGAAAGAAATCACTTACAGACAATAGCAACTGACGTTAGATTTGTCGAGTGCGTCTTGATTGTATAACTGAAATAGTTCTGAATACTCAACAGACACAGGTTTCTCATGGTAGTAATGATCCTTCTTGACATTCACCATGAGGGACTCTCGATTGGAAATCTTGGTAATGTCCATGTACCATTGATGCAATTCATACATTCTCGTTGGGAGCTTCTTGACCTTGTCTGGTTCGACCAAAGGTTGGCCCCGGACATATTTCCGTTCTATTTCCTCCTCTCTAATCAGAGACATGGGCTCGATATCAAGGAGTTGTCCAATAGTGATCATGATCCTTTCAGCCTGCTCAATATGCTCCTCGGTTATTACCACATCGCCCAGCCCGGGAATGTTAACGGTTTGCCCACAATAATATTGGGCGTGCGTACTCTCATGTGTTGTTGGCGCAACAAGCGGGGGGATTGATTGCGCCGCCTGTTCTCCCAGCCGGGGAACGGTTTTACCGCTCCTTTTGCCAGTTGATTTGCTCGAGCTCGAGCTCGCGCCATTCTGTAGACGTGCTTGATTTAACTTCCTGAGGTGGCGCTCATAGTCTGTGTCAACAGGCTTGGGAGCTGGTGCTCTAGCCATATGAATGAAGTGGCCAATCTTTTCCTTAGGCACTTTCTCCCTTGGCGGCGGTGGCGGTTTCGGTGCAAAATGGGCTTCCACCTCGGCCTTCGATATGGCTGCATTTTCCTCCTCGGACTTGTCGTAAGGCCTCTGAAGAAGAGGCGCGGCGCTGCTTGCACCATATTGAAATCACTTGCCTCCGCCTGTACCTCCAGTACTACCTCGACTTGTACCTAGCTGAGGTGGCTCTCTTCCGTGATTGCTGAGGCGGCGAAGATGGCTGACATGGCTGAGTTGGAGGAGGAGGAGTGGCCTGAAGCTGTGCTGCACTTGGAGGAGGAGCGGCCTGGCGCTTTGCCGGACTTGGAGGAGGAGGAATGGCCTGAAGCTGTGGCGGACTTGGAGGAGGAGTGGCCTGACGCGTTGGTGGACTTGGAGGAGCGGGAGTCTGTTGACTCGGTGGCGGACTTCGACGAGGAGTCGGATGACGCGGTGTCAGTGGCCTTTGAAAGATGATGCAATCCTTTCTCCATAGGATGATACGATGGTTGGCCTCTCCCAGTGTGTGCTCCTCGTGACCTCCAGGAATGTCAAGCTCTAGCCCCGAATATTGGCCCACCACCTCATCAACCAAGACACGAGCATAGCCCGCTGGAATCGGGTTGCAATGGAAGGTTGCCTCGGGGGGATTTGTAAAAGCAACGGCGTCCGCCACCTTCATGGATATGTTCTTCATTTTGAAGTGTAGCTCGCAGTTAGTGTTCTCCATGATGTCATCCACTGGGTAGCTATCCAGCAATGCGTCGCCCGGGGCGGAACCCACGCTGCTTCTTGGCATGGATGGGATGGTGCTATCCAATGCTGGATCATCCGCTAGCTGCTGCAGCTGCAGAGACCCCCTTTGCTGGCTAAGTGAGTCGATCTGTTCCTGCTGCCGCTGGAATTCAACAGCCAAGTCCGCATACGCTGATTCAAGGCCTTGAAGGCGTTCATAGTCCAGCTTCCTCTACTCCTCCTCCATCTTCCTCTTCTTCTCCTCCGCAATCTTCTTTCTCGCATGGGTTCTGTAGTCGACGTTCCAGTCCGAAAACCCCTCATACCACGGAATAACGCCCTTGCCTCGTGTTCTTCCCGGGTGTTCAGGATTTCCCAGGGCACGCGTAAGCTCGTTCTTCTCTCTGTTGGGCTCGAACACCCCCGATCGAGCCTCTTCTATTGCAACAAGTAGCTTATCTTCGGCTCCGTCCAGACATGCCTTCTTCGAAACTTTGGCTGTCTTCGGGTCCAACTCCCCCCATGCGCATAGAACCAAGTCCTGCACCTAGGGGGCCAGCTTAATGTTTCTGGAGTGACACCTGCATCCTCCATCTCTTTCTCGGACTTATCCCACTTAGGCATTCCCACCGCGTAGCCACCTGGCCCCAGCTTATGGAACTTATCCTTTTTTGCGGCATTGGCCTTGTTTATTCTCGACCGTTCCTTAGATAATTCCGATTCATTGAATTTCACGAAATCGTCCCAATGAGCACTTTGCTTATCTAGTGTTCCCTTGAATACTGGAGTCTTCTTTCCTTCCTTGACATACTAGTCCCATACACGATTCTTGTGATTGTTGAATGCAACCGCCGTCTTTCTAAGAGCAGCGTCCTTGACTTTCTCCACATCTGCATCTGTGAAATGATCTGGTAGGGTGAAATGTTCCATGAGCGTTTCCCAAAGCAGAAGTTTTTGTCTGTCGTTGACAAAAGTAAGATCTGGACGTGGCTTTGCTGGCTCTCTCCATTCTTGAAGGGAGATCGGGAGTTGGTCCTTCACAAGAACTCCGCACTGACGAATGAACTTGTCTGCAATCTTCTAAGGTGCTAATGGTTCACCATTAGGTTTGATGGCCTCAATATTGTACTTTACGCCCTCCTTCAACTTTTTGTTCGGGCCTCGTACTGTCGTGCTGCCTGAAGATTTGCCCAATCCGGATGGCTGAAAGAAGAAAGATCGATTCGTTAATATATATCTTCAAGTCATTTAAAACATGTGATGATCACCAGATGCCTGCTTATATAAATATACCTCGCCGATCTTTGTTGTTTCAAGATCAACATTTTCTTCGTCATGTTCATAGTTGATGACTTCATCAATTCGGTCGTCGCGATCGAATATCATATTACCCTCCCCGGTGTTGTTTAGATATTCGGAGCCGTCATAATCTTCTTCATTCTGATCATCATCTGGCCCGCGAGGATTGCGTATGATATTGAACAGGGCCTCTTCTCCCTCTCTGCCAGTATTGTCCGCCATAGATTTTATTTAACTAATCCAAAAGAAATATATTCAAATTACAATGCATGGATGCAATCAATTAATAAGGAAAAACTGAATCAATCATCGTACATAATAAGCATCATCGAATATAATCTCGAATACGTCGTCTCGAATAATAGATATAATATCGAATACATCGTCTCAAACAATATATATAATCTCGAATAAATCATCTCGAATATTATATATCGAATACATCACTAGCTAGCTAGATAGCTAATAAAGATCGAATACTAGAGAGTAATCTAGGCGGTGGACAACCAAAGTGAAGGAACCATCACTGGGTCATAGCTCGCGTGATCTCCCCAAAGAACCTGCCAGGTAATGGAGAACCTAACGTCCATAGCAGCCATGTAGCGATGGACGTGCTCGTCCTCCTCCCTGAGACGACGACGTACCACCTCCGGCGGGGCCGGCTCCCTCTGCACCGAAAGTGGCCCACGCGAACGCCACCAAAGGAGATCAGGGTCGACGATGGGACTCGGGGCCGGGTTCCTCACCAAGCGTCGCGCCCCTAAAGGTAGCACCTCCCAGTGCCAGCCCGGCGGAGCCCAATCCCGTACATGGGTCCTCTGAAGCAGGATGTCATCGTGAACTGGTCGACGGCAAGGATGCGGGCTGGGCATCATCGACAACAAATACTATATGCCGCAAAAGTAAAGTAACATTTTTTAAATGATGGATTGTGATTTCATATATGCAAATTCTAAATTTTATAACTAAAACTAACATTTCTAATATTTCTATAACTAAAACTAACATTTCTAATATTTCTATAACTAAAAAACCTTTCTGTATAACTAACATTTCTATATAACTAACATTTCTATATAACTAACATTTCTAATTAACTAACATTTCTATATACCTAACATTTCTAATATTTCTATATAACTAACATTTCTATATAACTAACATTTCTAATATTTCTATAACTAAAAAACATTTCTATATAACTAACATTTCAAATATTTCTATAAGACTGTGTGTGTGCGGCCGGGGCAGGAGCTCACCGGCGAGGCGCGACGACGGGGGGCGTTGATGGGGACGAAGACGGGCGGTGACGACAGGGATGGGGATGGGGCGACGACGACGGGGACGGCCAGGCGGGGACGACGGGAGGACGGGGCGGGGTGCGACGACGGGGCGCGGTTGGGTGACGGGGACGACGGGGACGGGGACGGGGACGAGGGGCGGCGGCGAGGGGCGCCGACGAGGGGCGGCGGCGAGGGGCGGCGGCGACGGGGAGAGGAGAAAGAAGCAGAGGGAGAGATGAGAAACTGACAAATTTTTTGAAGTGTTTTCTTATATAGAACAACCTTTAGTACCGGTTGAAGCCACCAACCGGTACTAAAGGTCTGTTTGTTGGCCAGGCCAAGCGGCGGGAATGGCACCCCTTTAGTATCGGTGGTGGCTCCAACCGGTACTAAAGACCCCCCCTTTAGTACCGGTATGAGCCACCACCCGGTACTAAAGGGGTTGCGCTAGCGCAGGTGCGGTGCGTCATGTTTAGTCCCACCTCGCTAGCCGAGGGGCGTCCGCACTGGTTTATAAGCCCCGGTGCGGTAGCTCTCTCAAGCTCCTCTCCAAAGCAGGCCTACTGGGCCTAAATGTTCTGTGCTGCCCTGTGGGCCTACTGGGCCTTTGCGGGCCTGCATCCTGTCCCAGCAACAGGTTGGGTTTCTAGTCACATGCAGGCCGTTGTGGTGCAGTAGACGGGCTTCTTTTTGCTTTATTTTTTCTTTATTTATTTTTGTTTTATTTATTTTTGAGTTGTTTTTTGCTGTATTTAGAGTTTCTTTGTGAATATTTTTGCTTTAGGTACAAAAAATTACAAACTTTCTGTTAGTGCCGGTAGTTTACAAATTTGAATAATTTAAATTTTGAATTATTTGAAGTTTGTGTGAATCACTAGTTTGTGAATAACTTAACTTTGAAAATAGATTTTTCAGTGATTCTTTTTTCTTATGTTTAATATTAGTGTGTTTTATCATTATATTCAATTTGGTAATGCTTAGGTTATTTAAAAAATGAAATGCCTTTGTAACGGATGAGTTTTCGTCTGAAACCCTGATACTTTGAAAGAGTTTGTCCATTTTGTACATGAAGTGCATCCAGTTTTTGCGGTAACCCTCTCTACTTTTTTGCACATGCTATGTGGGTGAAATTATGATACCATGCCAACTTCCAACCTTTTCTCGGTTCATTTGAAATGCTTTTCAATTTCAGGGGCATTTAGCTGAAAAAATCAGTAAATGCATGAAACAATTTGTTTGCACATAAAATTTCTTCGCGTTTCAAATGCCAAAACACACGACTACCCTAACTATTACAGAAATTCCCTCCTGGGTGTGAAACATAGAAGAAAGTGATGATAGTGAAGCCGATCACATCGCAGATCTTTGGGTGTGAAACTTTTTCTTCGCGTGTGTCCCTTTGCGCCGTAGCCATGGAAAATCTTCATCATTTAACTGGATGCTCAGGTCAATATTCACTGTGAATGGAGCAATTTCATCAAACTTTTCATAATCTTCTCACATGTCTGTCTTGTCATCCACTCCCACGATGTTTCTCTTCCCAGAAAGAACTATGTGGCGCTTTGGCTGATCGTATGATGCATTCGCTTCCTTATCTTTTCTTTTTCTCGGCTTGGTAGACATATCCTTTACATAGAAAACCTGTGCCACATCATTAGCTAGGACGAATGGTTCGTCTGCATACGCAAGATTTTTGAGATCCACTGTTGTCATTCCATACTGCCGGTCTTCTGTTACCCCGCCTCGTGTCATATTGACCCATTTGCATCGAAACAAAGGGACCTTCAAACCACGTCCATAGTCAAGTTCCCATATATCCTCTATGTAACCATAATATGTGTCCTTTCCCGTTCTGCTTGTTGCATCAAAGCGGACACCACTGTTTTGGTTGGTGCTCTTCTTAACTTGGGCGATCGTGTAAAATGTATTACCATTTATCTCGTACCCTTTGAAAGTCATTATATTCGAAAATCGTAATTGGGACAGCGAGTACATGTCATCTTCAATAGAGGCGTCATGCGTGGTATGTGTCTGCAACCAGCCGGCGAAACTCCTGGTTTGTTCACATGTAATCCAGTCATTAGACCGCTCCGGGTGTTTGGAGCATAGAAAATTCTTGTGTTCGTCCATATACGGAGCCACCAAGGTGGAATTCTATAGAACTGTGTAGTGTGCTTCAGTTAGAGAATGTCCGTCCATACATATTATTTGATCCCCTCCTAGCATGCCTTTTCCATCCAGTCTACCCTTATGCCGCGAATCAGGAACACCAATCAGCTTAAGGTCAGGAATAAAGTCAATACAAAACTCAATGACCTCCTCATTTTCATGGCCCTTGGAGATGCTTCCTCCTGGCCTAGCACGGTTATGAACATATTTCTTTAAGATTCCCATGAACCTCTCAAAGGGGAACATATTATGTAGAAATACAGGACCCAAAACGTTAATCTCTTCGCATAGGTGAACTAGGACGTGCGTCATGATGTTGAAGAAGGATGGTGGGAACACCAACTCGAAACTGACAAGACATTGCACCAAATCATTCTCTAACCTTGGTATGATTTATGGATCGATTACCTTCTGAGAGATTGCATTGAGGAATGCACATAGCTTCACAATGGCTAATGGAACGTTTTCCGGTAGAAGCCCCCTCAATGCAACCGGAAGCAGTTGCGTCATAATCACGTGGCAGTCATGAGACTTTAGGTTCTGGAACTTTTTCTCTGCCATGTTTATTATTCCCTTTATATTCGACGAGAAGCCAGACGGTACCTTAATACTGAGTAGG
This sequence comes from Triticum dicoccoides, assembly GCF_002162155.2. NCBI lineage: Eukaryota > Viridiplantae > Streptophyta > Magnoliopsida > Poales > Poaceae > Triticum > Triticum dicoccoides. Next base: position 233,900,583 of record NC_041386.1, on the reverse strand, counting down.
CATTCAAAAAAGATTTCCTTCTCTTCTTTGGTAAGAGCATAGCTGGCATGACCCTCATGCATGCCGTCTTTTCCGTGCATACGTTGCTGGTCCTCATGTGCCTCAGGTGTATCTTTTGTCTTCCCATACACGCCCAAGAAGCCAAGCAGGGTCACGCAAAGATTCTTCGTCACATGCATCACATCGATTGCGGAGCGGACCTCTAGGTGTTTCCAATAGGGCAGGTCCCAAAATATAGATTTCTTCTTCCGCATGGGTGCGCGTCCGTCAGCGTCATTCGGAACAGGTTGTCCGCCAGGTCCCTTTCCAAAGACTACCTTAAAATCCTTGACCATATCATGTACATCAGCACCTGTACGGTGGCGAGGCTTCGTCCGGTGATCCGTCTCACCTTTGAAATGCTTGCCTTTCTTTCTTACGGAATGCCTACTCGGAAGAAATCGACAATGTCCCAGGTACACATTCTTCTTACAATTAGCCAAATATATACTATCGGTATCGTCCAAACAATGCGTGCATGCACTGTATCCCTTGTTTGTCTGTCCTGAAAGGTTACTAAGAGCAGGCCAATCATTGATGGTCACGGACAACAATGCCTTTAGGTCAAATTCTTCCCCCATGTGCTCATCCCACGCACGTACACATGTTCCATTCCACAGCTGTAAGAGTTCTTCAACTAATGGCCTTAGGTACACATCAATATCGTTGCCGGGTTGCTTATGGCCTTGGATGAGCACTGGCATCATAATGAACTTCCGCTTCATGCACAACCAAGGAGGAAGATTATACACACATAGAGTCACATGCCAGGTGCTATGGTTGCTGCTCTGCTCCCCAAAAGGATTAATGCCATCCGCGCTTAGACCAAACCATACGTTCCTTGCGTCATCTGCAAACTCCTTCCTGTACTTTCTCTCGATTTTTCTCCACTGCGACCCGTCAGCGGGTACTCTCAAGTTTCCGTCTTTCTTACCGTCTTCTCTGTGCCATTGCATCGCCTTGGCATGCTCTTTATTTTGGAACAAATGTTTCAACTGTGGTATTATAGGAGCATACCACATCACCTTGGCGGGAATCTTCTTCCTGGGGCGCTCGCACTCGACATCACCAGGGTCATCGTGGCTGATCTTATAGCGCAATGCACCGCATACCGGGCAAGCGTTCAAATCCTCGTACTCACCGTGGTAGAGGATGCAATCATTAGTGCATGCATGTATCTTCTGCACCTCTAACCCTAGAGGGCAGACAACCTTCTTTGCTTTGTATGTACTCTCGGGCAATTCGTTGTCCTTTGGAAGCATATTCTTTACCATTACCAGCAACTTTCCAAATCCCTTGTCAGATACACCATTATCTGCCTTCCATTGCAGCAATTCCAGTGTGGTGCCTAGCTTTTTCTTGTCACCTATGCAATTCGGGTACAACAATTTTTTGTGATCCTCTAACATGCACTGCAACTTCTTCTTCTCCAAATCACTTGCGCAGTTTCTCTTTGCAACGGCAATGGCCCGACCTAGATCATCAACGAGCTCATCCGATGCCTCTTCTTCAGCTTCGTCCCGTATTGTCGGCTCAGCTTCTTCCCGCATTACCTGCTCAGCTTCTTCCCTCATTGTTGTATTATCGTATTCAGGGAACCCATGGCCAGGATATCTGTCGTCGTCCTCTTCTTCTTCATTGTCTTCCATCATAACCCCTCTTTCTCCATGCTTGGTCCAAACATTATAGTGGGGCATGAAACCAGACTCAAACAGGTGGACGTGAATGGTTCTTGACGTAGAGTAATTGTGACCATTCTTACAGCTAGCACATGGACAAGGCATAAAACCATCCGCCCGCTTGTTTGCCTCAGCTGCAAGCAGAAAAGTATGCACGCCATTAATGAACTCAGGAGAGCATCGGTCATCGTACATCCATTGCCGTCTCATCTTCAATACACAGCACTGAAAACAACAAATTAATACAATACATAAAGTTCATACAACACTTAAATGCAACAAACAAATAACTCTCTAGCTAAAGAATTTAAATGCAACAACAAATGCGATCAAGATCGCAACTAAGGTAACAATTGATCCAACAGCATAATGATACCAAGCTTCACTATGAATGGCATATTTTCTGATCTTTCTAATCTTCAAGCGCATTTTCTCCATCTTAATCTTGTGATCATCGACGACATCGGCAAAATGCAACTCCAGTTCCATCTTCTCCCCTCAATTCTTTTCAATTTTTCCTTCAAATCCTCGTTTTCTCTTTCAACTAAATTTAACCTCTCGACAATAGGGTCGGTTGGAATTTCCAGTTCAACTACCTCCTACATACAAATATCTATGTCAACTTGATGGACATAATTTGTCATAAACACGAAATTCAACAAATAGTTTTAAAAGAGAATATAGCACATCCGAATCATAACCCGGACGAGGGCCGACGGGGACGGATATCAAAACCATGGCACTATGTATAACAAACAACGTATGGGTAAGATAATTATACGAGTAACTATATATCAAAATCACACAAACATCAATTTTTTATATAAAGCATTCATGAACAAGAGGCTCACCACAAGGTGATGCCGGCGACGGGACATTGCGGGCGATCGACGGTGGTTACGATGGAGATTTAGAAGGCACTAAGTAAACCAACCTACATATGCAAACTAAGTGTTATTTTGACCTCAAATTGCATATAAATCAAATACTAGCACATATATATAATTCCTCCCAAATTACTAAACTCAAAAATCAATCACTATATAAAGCATTGCACGAGCTAATCTAGCAATGAGAGATGGAAGGACAAAGTTGCTAACCTTTTTGATCATTTGAATGGATGCGGGCCTTCAAATCTTGACAAATTTTGGGCAAAATGTGTGGTGAGCTTGAGAGGAAGAGGGAAAGAACAGAGAGGAGAGGGGAAAGGGGAAGAACAGAGCGAGCTCGGGTGGACGAAGGGTGTATGTAGGACGACCTTTAGTACCGGTTCGTGATACGACCCGGTACTAAAGGTGCTGGAGGGGCCCCGGACTGACAACATCCTGCCACCACTCACTTTAGTATTGGTTCGTGGCACGAACCGGTGCTAAAGGTTTGCCACGAACCGGTACTAATGATGTCCGCCCGCCTAGCCGTTGGAACCGGCACTAATGGACACATTAGTGCCGGCTCAAATTCAAACCGGCACTAATGTGCTTCGCATTTGACCCTTTTTCTACTAGTGTATAGAACTTGGCTTGTATATTCCAATGACGGGCTTCCTCAAAAGTGCCCTAGGTCTTCATGAGCAAGCAAGTTGGATGCACACCCACTTAGTTTATTTTTGAGATTTCATATACTTATAGCTCGAGTGCATCCTTTGCATGGCAATCCCTACTCACTCACATCGATATCTATTGATGGGCATCTCCATAGCCCGTTGATACGCCTAGTTGATGTGAGACTATCTTCCCCTTTTTGTCTTCTCCATAACCACCACTCTATTCCACCTATAGTGCTATATCCATGGCTCACTCTCATGTATTGCGTGAAGATTGAAAAAGTTTTGAGAATGTCAAAAGTATGAAACAATTGCTTGGCTTGTCATCGGGGTTGTGCATGATTTAAATATTTTGTGTGGTGAAGATAGAGCATAGCCAGACTATATGATTTTGTAGGGATAACTTTCTTTAGCCATGTGATTTTGAGAAGACATAATTGCTTTGTTAGTATGCTTGAATATTATTATTTTCTATGTCAATATAAACTTTTGTCTTGAATCTTTTGGATCTGAATATTCATACCAAAATTAAGAAGAATTACATTAAAATTATGCCAAGTAGCACTTCGCATGAAAAATTCGGTTTTTATCATTTACCTACTCAAGGACGAGCAGGAATTAAGCTTGGGGATGCTCGATACGTCTCCAACGTATCTATAATTTTGATTGGTCCATGCTATATTATCTACTGTTTTTGAACATTATTGGGCTTTATTATCCACTTTTATATTATTTTTGGGACTAACCTATTAACCGGAGGTCCAGCCCAGAATTGCTGTTTTTTTGCCTGTTTTAGGGTTTCGAAGAAAATGGATATCAAACGGAGTCCAAACGGAATGAAACCTTCGGGAACTTGATTTTCTCACCGAATACAACTCAGAGACTTGGACCCTATGTCAAGCCAACTAACAGGAGGCCATGAGGTAGGGGGGCGCACCTGCCCCCCCCAGGCACGCCCTCCATCCTCGTGGGCCCCCTGTTCCTCCACCGACGTACTTCTTCCTCCTATATATACCCACGTACCCCCAAATGATCAGATACGGAGCCAAAAACCTAATTCCACTGTCGTAACTTTCTGTATCCACGAGATCCCATCTTGGGGCCTGTTCCAGAGCTCCGCTGGAGGGGGCATCGATCACGGAGGGCTTCTACATCAACACCGTAGCCTCTCCGATGAAGTGTGAGTAGTTTACTTTAGACCTGCAGGTCCATAGTTAGTAGCTAGATGGCTTCTTCTCTCTTTTTGGATCTCAATACAATGTTCTCCCCCTCTCTTGTGGAGATCTATTCGATGTAATCTTCTTTTTGCGGTGTGTTTGTTGAGACTGATGAATTGTGGGTTTATGATCAAGTCTGTCTATGAATAATATTTGAATCTTCTCTGAATTCTTTTATGTATGATTGGTTATCTTTGCAAGTCTCTTCGAATTATCAGTTTGGTTTGGCCTACTAGATTGATCTTTCTTGCAATGGGAGAAGTGCTTAGCTTTGGGTTCAATCTTGCGGTGTCCTTTCCCGGTGATAGTAAGGGCAGCAAGGCACGTATTGTATTGTTGCCATCGAGGATAACAAGATGGGGTTTTCTTCATATTGCATGATTCTATCCCTCTACATCATGTCATCTTGCTTAAGGTGTTACTCTTTTTTTAACTTAATACTCTAGATGCATGCTGGATAGCGGTCGATGAGTGGAGTAATAGTAGTAGATGCAGGCAGGAGTCGGTCTACTTGTCTCGGACGTGATGCCTATATACATTATCATACCTAGATATTCTCATAACTATGCTCAATTCTGGCAATTGCTCAACAGTAATTTGTTCACCCACCATAGAATACTTATGCTCTCGAGAGAAGCCACTAGTGAAACCTATGGCCCCCGGGTCTATCTTTATCATATTGCTCTCCTACTACTTAGTTATTTCCTTTGCTATTTACTTTGCCTTTATTTTACTTTGCATCTTTATCATAAAAATACCAAAAATATTATCTTATCATATCTATCAGATCTCACTCTCGTAAGTGGCCCTATAGGGATTGACAACCCCTATTTGCGTTGGTTGCGAGGATTTATTTGTTTTGTGTAGGTACGAGGGACACGCGCGTAGCCTCCTACTGGATTGATACCTTGGTTCTCAAAAACTGAGGGAAATACTTACGCTACTTTGCTGCATCATCCCTTCCTCTTCGGGGAAAACCAATGCAGTGCTAAAAGAGGTAGCAATACACAGGTTGATGCCCGGCAGTACACAGAGTCCCGGTCGGCTCATAAATGTGTCCGTCTTGGTTTCTACATTTTCTTATCTTACAACACAAGTTATACATCTTATGGCGGTTTATCTCTATAGGCCATAATCCGCCTTTGGGCCTTGGGCCTTCTTGTTAACTCTCCTTCATAAAGCATCGTACTCCTTGTCCTCGTGGGCTATGATAGGAACAGCTCACTATGGGTATAATCCGGCCCCTCTGGGCGGTTTATACCCAATAGTTATATCCCCAACAGTCATGATAGAGGGATTCTTTGAAGGGCTTGGGTAGGCAGGTGTGTTCTCTTGGAATGGAACTGCCAGGCTTCACATTTCGTGATGAGCTCAACTGCATCTTGGAGGGTTGTGGGCCAATAGAATCCTTGCCGGAATGCTTTCCCAACTATTGCCCTTTATCCAATGTGTGAGCCGCACATTCCTCTGTGAATCTCAGCTAGCAGTTCCTTTCCATTCTCCCGGCAAACACACTTCAATTTCACACTGTTGGGCCTCCTTCTGTACAGAGTGTCATCGACAAACTAATACATATTGGCCCTCTAGGCTACTCTTTCAGCTTCGTCCTGATTGCCAGGGAATTCTCTGATTTGGAGGAAGTGGACAATGTGCCTTGCCCAGGTTGGAGCCTGGGGCTCGGCAATGAGGACTAGTGACACCTCCTCTGCTGTGGGAGCACCAGCCTTGTTCGCGGGGTCCAAAGGCCCAGGTAGAGGGGGTGGTCCGACAGGCTGTGAGGAGTTGTTTCCGGCAGGGAATCTGTCGGGAGCAGATGGCTCTGTCGGGAGAGGCTTACCCTAGTCCAACTTTCTCCTCTTCCGGGCCATTGTGGCTGATGATACGGAGGGTTGAGAGAGATGGAGAACAAAACTTCCTGGTTCCACAGGAAGCTTCTGCGCAGCACACTTTGACAGGTGATCAGCTATGCTATTTTCCGCACAGGGTACGTGATTTGTTTGCAACCCATCAAAGTGCTCCTACAATCTCCTTACTTCCTCGACATATGCTTCCATCAATGGGCTTTTGTAATCCTTGTTGACTTGTCTCACCACGAGCTGTGAATCTCATGGAATGATCAACTTCTTAATTCCAAATTCTGCTCCAATCCTGAGCCCTGCAAGGAGCCCTTCATACTCCGTTGTATTCTTGGTGGCTTCTTCTCGGGCAAAGTGCATCTGGACGACGTACTTCAAGTGCTCCCCGGAGGGGGCAACAAGAAGCATGCCAGCCCATGCACCTTGTAGGGAAAAAGCACCATCAAAATACATAATCCATTCTTGGGGTGATTCCTTGCTGGGGACGGCTGTCTCCATCCTTTCCTCGTCAGGGGTTGACGTCCATTCTGCAATAAACTCTGGCACTGCCCTGCTATGAATAGTTGAAGTGCTCTCAAACTTCAAATCAAAGCTGGATAACTCCAAAGTCCGTTCCACTATTCTGCCAGTTTCCTCAAGGTTTCGGAGTATCCTTTGCAATGGAAAACGAGTGACAACCGTGATCTCATGGGCTTGGAAGTAATGGCGTAGTTTCCTTGAGGCCATAATGACACCAAAGATCAACTTTTGCACGCCACAGTACCTCGATCTAGCTCCTTGTAACAAGGAGCTGACAAAGTACAGTGGGCACATCCTTGGGGTTGTTCTCGTTGCCGTACTCACTGTTGTCCTGATTCTTTTCTGACTCTGCCGTGATTTGGCCACTTTCTGCCTCATCCACATCTTGCTGCGCTACCAAAGCCACACTGACCACTTGGTTGGTTGCCGTCAAATAAAGCAATAATGGCTCTTAGGGTTTTCGTGACACCAAGGTAGGCACAGATCATAGGTAGGCTTACAATTCCTGCAGAGCTGCTTCTGCTACTAGGGTCCACTTCATAGGCCCTACCTTCTTGAAAACCTTGAAGAATGGCTGGGCACAGTCGCCAGACTTGGAGATGAATCTGCTTAGCGCGGCAATGCATCCCATCAAGCACCTCACATCCTTAACTATCCTTGGCGCTTGGATCTGCTCAATGGCCTTGATCTTGTCAGGGATGGCTTCGATCCCCCGATGGGACACGAAGAACCCAAGTAGTTTGCCGGCGGCAACACCAAATACACACTTCTCTGGATTAAGCTTCAAATTGATCTTGCACAGATTGGCAAATGTCTCTTCCAAATCCTGGATAAGGGTGGCCTCATCCTTGGTTTTGACCATGATATCATCCATATAGGCTTCTATACTCCTGTGCAACTATGGCTCAAAACCGATATGGACTGCCCTTGCAAAAGTGGACCTGGCACTCTTTAATCCGAACGACATGTGGAAAAAGTAGTATGTACCACACGAAGTGATGAATGATGTCTTCTCTTCATCTTCCTTGGACATGAAGATCTCATGATATCCTGAGTATGCATCCAGAAAGGAGAGCAAATCACATCCCGAAGTAGAATCCACAATCTGGTTGATGCACGACAAGGGAAATGGGTCCTTCGGGCAAGCCTTGTTGAGGTCTGTGAAATCAATGCAAAGCCTCCAATTCCAGTTAGCCTTCCGGACCACTACTGGATTTGCCAACCATGTAGGATGCAGTACTCCTCAGACCAAACCAGCCGCCTCTAACTTCTCGATCTCTTCGGCAATGAACTGCTAACTCTCCAAGGCCTGCTTCCGTACTTTCTGCTTCACGGGTCGGGCATGTGGGAAGACAACAAGGTGGTGTTCAATTACCTCCCTAGGAACACCGGGGATATCAGATGGTTGCCAAGCAAACACATCGATATTCGCCCGCCGGAAGGCAATGAGCGCGCTTTCCTACTTGTCATCAAGGATGGCGCTAATAGTGAAAGTACCATCAACGCCAGCCAGCCCTGCCAGGACCTTCTTCACTTGGGGTGCAGTAACCTTGGATCTCTTGTTGTTGGAACACTCCGGCATGTCGTCAACGGGTGTCGTGCACTTAGAGGGGGCATGCTTCCTGGACTCCTCGCCGGAGGTCCTACAATCCCTCTTGTTTCCTTTGCTTTCCTTGGCGGGAATTGCTGCTGCCGCAGCCTCTACTGCGACTGCATCCTGATACATCTTGTCCACACAGATAATCGCATCCTTCTCAACTGACGGGATAGTGAAGACTCCTAATGGCCCAGGCATTTTCAGAGTGTTGTAAGCATAGTGGGATGCTTCCATGAACTTGGCTAGGGCTGGTCGTCCTAGAATCCCATTGTACGGCAGGGGGAGATCAACCACGTCAAACACTATCTTCTCAGTCCGATAATTCAGCTCTCCGCCAAACGTCACCAGCAACGTAATCTTCCCCTTAGGATGACTCTTGCCGGGATTAACTCCTTGAAATGTGCCGGTGACCTCCAGATGCTCTTCTCCTATCTAAAGCTAGCTGATAACTGTTGGGGAAATCAGATTCAATCTGGCCCCGCCGTCCACTAGCATATTTGTGACCTTGAGGTTGCGAATTGTTGGGGAGACCAGCAACGGAAAACACCCCACCACAGTGGTGCGATCAGGGTGACCTTCTTCATAAAAACTAATGGGTGTGCGGGACCAGTTGAGCGGTTTCCGGGCCTCTAGCGCTGGTTCCACAACATTGACCTCTCGTGCCCATCGCTTCAGTTGGCGATGAGAGGTGTGCAAAGACGCACCCCCATCAATGCATAGGGCGTCAGTGGCCTTCTGAAATTCCTGCTCACTAGTACCATAAGACCCCGTATACATTGCATGCGGCCACCTCTCGATACAGACAACAACCATGAAGGCAATGTAGTTATGGACGAGATACGCAGGGTTTGATGTAGGTCGAACCCAACCATCCGAGCATCTGGGAGGGAATCCTAACAACGCATGAGCTCGAGCTTTGGTTGAGCGACATTTGACGGTGACCGGCCCTAACACGAACTAGGAGGAATCCATTCATGGCCAACACATAGCCCTCATAATCGGTCAAAGGGATATATATATATATATATATATATATATATATATATATATATATATATATATATATATATATATATATATATATACTCGGGGAGCCCACAGATATGTGTGTCGTCAAAAAAAACCGCACAAGGGAGACGTGGTCGATCAGAAGACCCCGTATAAACTGCATGCGGACCGAAAATATGAATGGTACGTTGGTGTATGATATGTTTAAATCCCAAA
>NC_041386.1:233844699-233890601 GCF_002162155.2 Triticum dicoccoides | reverse complement strand
CGCATGCGCTCAAACTTTATTTTGTCTAGCATGGGACACATCTATATATATACATACATCTATACACCTATATAGTGTGTGAATAACTTTGAAAGTTGGTCATTGAATTAAATGAATATCTACATCATGCATATATGACTCAAACTTTCAATGAGCACTTAACACTGGTAGCGGGAAAACGATGGGAAAAGAGGCGGTTGATACATCTCCAACGTATCTACATTTCCAAACACTTTTGCCCTTGTTTTGGACTCTAACTTGCATGATTTGAATGGAACTAACTCGGACTGACGCTGTTTTCAGCAGAATTACCATGGTGTTATTTATGTGCAGGAGCAAACATTCTTGGAATGACCTGCAACTTCACGGAGACCCTTTTCAGAAAATAAGAAAAATACATGCCAAAGATAAAGGCCAGGGGGGCCCCTACCTCGTGGGCCCCCTGTTGCCTCTCCGACTCCAACTCCACCTCCATATATTGAGTTTCGGGGAGAAAAAAATCAAGGAGAAGAAATCATTGCGTTTTATGATACGGAGCCGCCGCCAAGCCCTAAAACCTCTCGGGAGGGCTGATCTGGAGTCTGTTCGGGGCTCCGGAGAGGGGAATCCGTCACCATCGTCATCATCAACCATCCTCCATCACCAATTTCATGATGCTCACCACCGTGCGTGAGTAATTCCATCGTAGGCTTGCTGGACGGTGATGGGTTGGATGGGATCTATGATGTAATCGAGTTAGTTTTGTTAGGGTTTAATCTCTAGTGTCCACTATATTCTGAGATTGATGTTGCTATGAATTTTCTATGCTTAATGCTTGTTACTAGGGCTCGAGTGCCATGATTTCAGATCTGAACCTATTATGTTTTCATCAATATATGAGTGTTCTTGATCCTATCTTGCAAGTCTATAGTCACCTATTATGTGTTATGATCCGTTAACCCCGAAGTGACAATAATCGGGATACTTATCGGTGATGACCGTAGTTTGAGGAGTTCATGTATTCACTATGTGTTAATGCTTTGTTTCGGTTCTCTATGAAAAGGAGGCCTTAATATCCCTTAGTTTCCGTAAGGACCCCGCTGCCACGGGAGGGTAGGACAAAAGATGTCATGCACGTTCTTTTCCATAAGCACGTATGACTTTGTTCGGAATACATGCCTACATTATATCAATGAACTGGAGCTAGTTCTGTGTCACCCTAGGTTATGACTGTAACATGCTGAACCGCATCCGGCATAATTCTCCATCACCGATCCATTGCCTACGAGCTTTCCATATATTGTTCTTCGCTTATTTACTTTTCCGTTGCTATTGCTATCATCACTACAAAATACCAAAAACATTTTTTTACTACTGTTACCTTTTGTTACCGTTATCACCACTATCATATTACTTTGCTACTAAATACTTTGATGCAGATATTAAGTTTCCAGGTGTGGTTGAATTGACAACTCAGTTGCTAATACTTGAGAATATTCTTTGGCTCCCCTTGTGTCGAATCAATAAATTTGGGTTGAATACTCTACCCTCAAAAACTGTTATGATCCCCTATACTTGTGGGTTATTAAGACTATTTTATGGCGCCGTTGCCGGGGAGCATAGCTCTGTTCTTTGAGTCACTTGGGATATATATCTGCTTATCATTATGAAGAACTTGAGAGATCCAAAAACCAAGATATATCCCTCAACTACGAGGGGAGGTAAGGAACTGCCATCTAGCTCTGCACTTGATTCACCTTCTATTTTGAGTAAGCTTGCGACACCTACACCTGCTTCTGCTATTCATTCTGATATGTCGCATGTTATTGATGATGCCACTTCTGCTATGCATGATACTTATGATGAAACTACCTCTATGCCTGATACTACTATGCCACTTAGTGCTTTTCTTGATGAACAACTTGCTAGGGCTAGAGAAATTGAAAATTTTGAATCTGATGATACTGATGCAAGTGATGATGAAGAACCACTTGCCATTCCTAAGGGTTATGTTTTTGATCAAGATGTTTCTTTAGCCATTTTAGCTTGTAGAAATAGAACTGAACTTAAAAAATTATTATCTATATGGAGTAAGCAATCTCTAAATGCTAGAATGAAACCTGACCCTGCTTTTGCTACTTCACCTATCTTTGTTACTGATAAGTATTATGAATTATCTGTTGATCCTCATATAATTACTTTGGTTGAATCTGATCCTTTTCATGGTTATGAATCTGAAACTGTTGTGGCACATCTTACTAAATTGAATGATATAGCCACCCTGTTCACTAAAGATGAGAGAACTCTCTACTTTTATACCCTTAAAATATTTCCGTCCTCATTAAAGGGTGATGCTAAGATATGGTTTAATTCTCTTGATCTTGGTTGTGTGCGTAGTCCCTAGGATATGATTTATTACTTCTCTGCTAAATATTTCCCTGCTCATAAGAAACAAGCTACTTTAAGGGATATATATAATTTTGTGCAAATTGAAGAAGAGAGTCTCCCACAAGCTTGGGGGAGGCTTCTCCAATTACTTAATGCTTTGCCTGATCATCCTCTTAAGAAAAATGAAATACTTGATATCTTTTATAATGGACTAACTGATGCCTCCAGAGATTACCTGGATAGTTGTGCTGGTTCTGTCTTCAGGGAAAGAACACCGGATGAAGCTGAAATTCTATTGAATAATATGTTGACAAATGAAAATAATTGGACACCTCCGGAGCCAATTCCTGAGCCTATTCCTAAACCAACTCCGAAGAAGAGGGGTATTCTATTTCTCAGTCCTGAAGATATGCAAGAGGCAAAGGAATTTATGATAGAAAAGGGTATTAAAGCTGAAGATGTTTAGAATTTACCTCCTATTCAAGAAATACATAGTCTTAATTTACCGCCTATTGAATAAACTCATGGTCTTGATAACCCGACACAGGTAGTAAAGGTAAATTCTCTCTATAGATATGATAAAGCTGTAATCCCATTTACTAAAATTGCTAGCCCATGCTTAGATGAGTTTGATAAATTTATGGCTAAGCAAGAAGATTTTAATGCTTATTTTGGTAGACAATTAAAATACAATTCAAATATGCTTGGACACTTGGGTGATTATATGGCTAATGTTAAGGGTGAACTTAAACTTATTAGTAAACATGCTTCTATGGTTACCACTCAAGTAGAATAAGTACTTAAAGCTCAAAATGATTTGCTCAATGAATTGAATAGTAAAGATAATGATTATGATGTTAGAGTGGCTACTAGAACTGGTAGAATGACTCAGGAACCTTTGTATCCTAAAGGCTACCCTAAGAGAATTGAGCACGATTCTCAGAGAAATAATATAGATGCACCTAGTTCTTCTAAAAAGAAGAAAAAGAAAAATGATAGGACTTTGCATGCTTCTAGTGATCTTATTGTTGAAACACCTGAGAATTCAAATGATATTTCTATTTCTGATGCTGAAACACAATCTAGTAATGAACCTGAAACTAGTGATAATGCTAATAATAATGTTCATGATGATGCTTAGCCTAGTAATGATATAGAAATTGAACCTGCTGTTGATCTTGATAACCCACAATCAAAGAATCAACGTTATGATAAAAAAGACTTTGTTGCTAGGAAACATGGTAAAGAAAGAGAACCATGGGTTCAGAAACCCATGCCTTTCCCTCCCAAACCATGCAAGAAAAAGGATGATGAGGATTTTGAGCGCTTTGCTGAAATGATTAGACCTATCTTTTTGCGTATGCGATTAACTGATATGCTCAAAACAAATCCTTATGCTAAGTACATGAAAGATATTATCACAAATAAAAAAAAGATACCGGAAGCTGAAATTTCCACCATGCTTGCTAATTATACTTTTAAGTGTGGAATGCCAAAGAAACTTGGAGATCCAGGAGTACCCACTATATACCATGCTCCATTAAAAGAAACTATGTTAAAACTGCTTTATGTGATCTTGGAGCCGGTGTTAGTGTTATGCCTCTCTCTTTATATCGTAGACTTGATTTAAATAAGTTGACACCTACTAAAATATCTTTGCAAATGGATGATAAATTAACTGCTATACCTGTCGGTATTTGTGAGGATGTGCCTGTTGTAGTTGCAAACGTTACTATTTTAACGGACTTTGTTATTCTTGATATTCCCGAGGACAATAGTATGTCTATTATTATTGGAAGACCCTTTTTGAACACTGCATGGGCTGTTATTGATTGCACTAAAGGCAATGTCACTTTTCATGTTAATGGTAATGAGCACATGGTACACTTTCCGAGGAAACAACCTCAAGTTCATAGTATCAACTCTATTGGAAAAATTCCATCGATTATATTTGGAGGTTTTGAATTTCCTCTTCCTACTGTCAAGAAGAAATATGATATTCCTGTTATTGGGGATGTGCATATCCCCGTTGAGGTAACATAGTGTTATTCGAAATTTCTCCAGTTCCATGTTATTCGGAATGAGTTCGTTAACAAGACTTGATCAACCTTGTTAGTGGATTCCTTTTGATGACCATGAGACAGATGAAACTAGAAGGCACAACCTTCTGTACCCCACTTTTACTTTCTGTTATTTATATTAAATGAAATAAAAATTAATATTTTTCTGTCTGTTATCTGATTAGCCGTGCAATATAAAAATACCTTGAAAATAAAAGTTCTCCAAATGCCCTGAAAATTAAATATGATTTTTTCTAGAATATTTGAGGATTTATGGAACTGAGAACACACCAGAGGGAACAACCACCTGCCCACGAGGGTGGAGGGCGCGCCCCCTGCCTCGTGGGCCCACGGTGGCCCTCCTCCACTTATTCATGCACCCACACACTTCATCTTCCTCCCCAAACATGAATATCCAACTCAAACCCGAGTCCAAGCTGGTTTTGCTGCCATTTTTGATCTCCTTGCTCAAAGCACCTCTCACAAAACTGCTTGGAGAGATTGTTCCTTGGTATGTGACTCCCCCATTGGTACAATTTGTTTTTGTTCTAGTGCTTTGTTCATTGCAAAAATTTGCTGCTTAGGTGACCCTGTTCTTGAGCTTGCATGTCAAATTTATATGGTTCCATGTAGTTTTGATGTATGATATAGGCCCTAGGCACTTGTAGGAGTAGTTACTATCAATATTATTGAGTTTGGTTTACTTTTATTTTGAAGTTACTAAAAATTTCAGAATTTTTCAGAAAATGATGAGGAGACTTTTGAGGGGCTCATCGAGCCAATGCTCGAAGGAAAAGGCACCGATGCCTAAGTATAATCTGCCTCGCACCACGGAGGTTCGGGCGTGTGAATGGCCTTCCGAGGATTTCTTAAGAGCAGCCGGGATTTATGAAGATTTTCATGAATTGGCTCAGACTACGAGCCTTACCGCTTTCCTCCACGACCAATGCGATCGATATCTCTTGCTCACAAATATCTTTGTGCAAAACTTTCATTTCCATTCTAGGAGCTCACCACCTACGGTGGATTTTTATTTATATGATGAGCATAAGGAGATGTCACTTTATGATTTCTGTCAGATATGTTTAGTCCCTTTTGAGGGCAATACAGAAGAACCACGTTGTGATGATGTGGAGGGATTTATTGACACTATCACTGTAGGGGAAACAAGGAAGGTTTCCGATGCACGAATCACTAGCATGCACTTTCCAGTTTTACGTTATTTTGCATTATTTGCTAGTCGTTGCTTAATTGGTCGCGGAACCTATGGAAACCTGAGTATCCCTGATATTATTATTTTGCACCACGGTTTATACGGTGATAACTCTTTTAGTATGGGCGGCATATTGCCTAACGGTTAAGTCTGAACCGTACCAAGGGCCCCATCTTTGGAGGCATCTATGCTACACGCCTAGCTGCACATTTTAACATACCTATTAGGCATTATGAGAAGGAAGAAAAGGTGTTGCCTCGTGTTTATTTTGATTATAAAAGTATGGTGGCGCATGATTTTATTGTTAAGAATAGGGAAGGAGAGCTTAAATATCAATTGTTCTTTAATAAACATCATCCTGAGACTATTACCTTGCCTGCTCCTTTGTTTGATTTGAGTGTAGGCACGTACCTTGTTCCGTTGATGGCTATCCACGCCTACCGGAACCCTGCACCAGCCAAGGAGCCAGAGCCGGAACCACAATTTGATCCTTCACGACAGTCTAATTACCAGTGGGATCCTGAGATGATTGTCAGCCAGTGGCAATCGGATTCTTCCTCGTCTGCACCACAGTACAACCCCAACTATTATTATGGATATCCGCCAGGACAGCCATGGCCATAGACCAAATTAGGCCAAAACCCTAAGCTTGGGGGAGTACGTATTTCTCACCGACATTACATTTATGTTCACACACTCATTGCTAGATGTCGGTGCTCATACTTTTTCATTGTATCATCCATGCTAGTTTATTTCCTTTTTATGCTTTCTTCTTGTGTGTTTAATAAACCTTATGAAAAACCAAAAAAATAGTTGTAGATTTTAATTAGTTTACTTTCCATGCTTGTAGTAGTAATTAAAAAGAAAACCCAAAAAGATTTCCTGTTCTTCTTTTGCTTGTTGGGAGCTTTCCCGTGTAAATAGTTTTATTTCTTTTCTTTGGGGGTCGATAGGAGAAGACCATGATTAAATTGTTGAAGTGGCTCTTATATGCATTATTGTTAATCTGACAAAAGAGCCCATATTGCCTTGTCTTCTCCTGTTTATTGAATGCTTGCAGATTCCAGCTTAGTCTAATGCACGTGCACTATTATTATTATTCACACTATTCGGTCGTGCAAGTGAAAGGCAATTATGATGATATATGATGGACTGGCTGAGATGAGAAAAGCCGGTATGAACTCGACCTCTTTTGTTTTTGTAAATATGATTAGTTCATCGTTCCTGATTTAGCATATTATGAATAAACATGTTTGCAATGACAACTAGAGATCATAGTTTCTTGTGCCATGCTTGATTAGCTATGAGTTATAATGGTTTACCTTGCGTGCCAACATGCTATTAAAATGGTTATGATGTGGTATGATAGGGTGGTATCCTCCTCTGAATGATTTAAGTGACTTGACTTGGCACATGTTCAACATAGCCTTCACGATATTTATGTTCATGGTGGATTATATCCTACTCATGCTTTCATTCGGTGTTGATTAATTTTAATGCATGTTCATGACTGTTGTCGCTCTCTAGCTGGTCGCTTCCCAGTCTTTTGCTAGCCTTCACCTGTACTAAGCGGGAATACTGCTTGTGCATCCAATCCCTTAAACCCCAAAGTTATTCAGCATGAGTCCACTATACCTACCTATATATGGTATCTACCTGCCGTTCCAAGTAAATCTGTATGTGCCAAACTATAAACCTTCAAATAAATATCCTATTTTGTATGCTCGAATAGCTCATGTATCGACTAGGGCTGTCTGTATCTTCCATGTTAGGCGGGTTATTCTCAAGAGGAGTGGACTCCGCTCCTCATTCACGAGATAAATAGCTGGTAACCGAGATGCCCAGTCCCATGCTTTATGCAAACTAAATCAAAATAATTGCAAACAAAACTCCCCCTGTGCTCTTGTTAGTTGGAGGCCCTCGTTGTTTCGAGCAAGCCGTGGATTGATGCTTGTGGTGGAAGGGGGAGTATAAACTTTACCATTCTATTTGGGAACCGCCTATAATGTGTGTAGCATGGAAGATATCGCCATATCTTGGTTGTTATGTTGACAATGAAAGTATACCGCTCAAAATATTATTCACCTCTATTTCAAAACCGAGCTCTGGCACCTCTACAATTCTCCGCTTCCCTTTGTGAAGGTTCTACCTATTTACTTTTATGCTGAGTCATCATCCTCTTATTAAAAAGCACCAGTTGGAGAGCACCGCTGTCATTTGCATTCATTATTGTTAGTTTACATTGAGTATGACTTGACTGGATCTCTTTTACCATGAATTACAATGTCTAGTCAGTCCTTGGTCTTTAAAGATGCTCTGCATTTATGTTTTGCAGTCTCAAAAAGGGCTAGCGAGATACCATCATGTTATATCATATTATGATTGTTTTGAGAAAGTGTTGTCGTCCGAGTTTTATTATTATGGCTCGCTAGTTGATTATGCTATTGATATGAGTAAACTTGAGACCTATGCGTTATTGCGAATGTGGTTAGTTATAATCTTTGTTGAAAACTTGAATGCTGGCTCTACTTATTTATAACAACAAGAGCAAATAGAGTTTGTAAAAAAATTTCTTTATCACTTTCAGTTTGTCAACTGCATTGCTTGAGGACAAGCAAAGATTTAAGCTTGGGGGAGTTGATATGTCTCCAACGTATCTACATTTCCAAACACTTTTGCCCTTGTTTTGGACAGTAACTTGCATGATTTGAATGGAACTAACCCAGACTGACGATGTTTTCAGCAGAATTACCATGGTGTTATTTATGTGCAGGAGCAAACGTTCTCGGAATGACCTGAAACTGCACGGAGACACTTTTCAGAAAATAAGAAAAATACCTGCCAAAGATGAAGGCCAGGGGGCCCCCTACCTCATGGGCCCCCTGTTGCCTCTCCGACTCCACCTCCACCTCCATATATTGAGTTTCGGGGAGAAAAAAAATCAAGGAGAAGAAATCATCGCGTTTTACGATACAGAGCTGCCGCCAAGCCCTAAAACCTCTCGGGAGGGCTGATCTGGAGTCCGTTCAGGGCTCCGGAGAGGGGAATCCGTCGCCATCATCATCATCAACCATCCTCCATCACCAATTTCATGATGCTCATTACCGTGCGTGAGTAATTCCATCGTAGGCTTGCTGGACGGTGATGGGTTGGATGGGATCTATCATGTAATCGAGTTAGTTTTGTTATGGTTTGGTCCCTAGTGTCCACTATGTTCTGAGATTGATGTTGCTATGACTTTGCAATGCTTAATGCTTGTCACTAGGGCCCGAGTGCCATGATTTCAGATCTGAACCTATTATATTTTCATCAATATATGAGTGTTCTTGATCCTATCTTGCAAGTATATAGTCACCTATTATGTGTTATGATCCGTTAACCCCGAAGTGACAATAACCGGGATACTTACCGGTGATGAACGTAGTTTGAGGAGTTCATGTATTCATTATGTGTTAATGCTTTGTTTCGGTTCTCTATTAAAAGGAGGCCTTAATATCCCTTAGTTTCTGTAAGGACCCCGCTGCCACGGGAGGGTAGGACAAAAGATGTCATGCAAGTTCTTTTCCATAAGCACGTATGACTATGTTCGGAATACATGCCTACATTATATCAATGAACTGGAGCTAGTTCTGTGTCACCCTAGGTTATGACTGTTACATGATGAACCGCATCCGGCATAATTCTCCATCACCGATCCATTGCCTATGAGATTTCCATATATTGTTCTTCGCTTATTTACTTTTCCGTTGCTATTGCTATCATCACTACAAAATACCAAAAACATTACTTTTACTACTATTACCTTTTGTTACCATTATCACCACTATCATATTACTTTGCTACTAAATACTTTGCTCTAGATATTAAGTTTCCAGGTGTGGCTGAATTGACAACTCAGCTGCTAATACTTTAGAATATTCTTTGGCTCCCCTTGTGTTGAATCAATAAATTTGGGTTGAATACTCTACCCTCGAAAACTGTTGCAATCCCCTATACTTGTGGGTTATCAGCGGTAAAGCGATGAGAGGAGTGGCGAGAAACGGTAGCCTATTTTGAATGAAAACAGAGTAGAGAAGGAAGGGTGAGCTACACGACGCATGCGCACTGTGCTTACCCATGTACTGCACGTGCTGTCGAAAGGGATCAGGGTTGCCGCTCAATCTAGGAGCATCCAACGGTGCACATGTACGATCCGTGGGGTTTGAGTTCTGGCCAATCAGAACGCACGACTCAGATCGCGCGCGGAGCGCGGGGAGGGGGAGAATATCATACAGAAACCAACATTCGGTGAAACCGGTGAAAACCATGAGAAAAAGATGTTTTGATGTTTCAAAAAAATTGAAAAAAACGCGGGATGTTAAGAGGATGATGTTTTATTGCTACACAAAATTTGAAGTTGAAACACATTACGAGATGTGAGCTATGAAAAAGACAAAATCAGCATTGAATAGTGCCGAGTAGTAATGTCACTATTCATGGCTGAGTTTGTCTTTTTCATAGCTCACATCTTGTAATTCAACTTGAAATTTTGTGTTGCAATAAAACATCACCTTCTTAACATCCCACATTTTTTTCAGATTTTTATGAAACTTTAAAATATGGTTTCCATGAAGTTTTCATTGAATATCAGCTTTCGTGAGTGAACCGTGTGCTATTTGAAAACATTTTGTGAGAAGAATCTTGGTTTTTAAATCCCCATAAATCCAAAACTAAGCCGAAAATCATGAAACCTGGCATGGTGTCACGACATGGCACTTATATGTCGAGGAATGTTTTTCGTCCATTGTGGTGCAAGTTTTATTACAAGCCTCTTACAAACCGGAGCTTCTCTCAAAGAAGCCTCGTGGTTCTGGTAGGGAACGTGTCCTCCTTGTGGGCGAAGCGTAATCAATGCCTCTTTTCGCCTTGTATTTTCTTCTATGGGCAACATGGAACGACAGGATATCCGTGCTGGAATTTAAACTTATGCAGGGTTCGTTTGGCCATTTTATACACTAATTTAGTTTCCTAGGCATTTAATGTCCATAATTCAAATATGAACTACAAATTCATGCTCCAATTAAGCAAAATGGATAGAAAAATTATACATGTGTCCTTGGGTGCATGTTTATGTCCCATGCCAGGAAAGGGAACGAATTACAACCGTACCGGTGTCATGGCTCATCCTCAAGCATTTTGAATCTCTGTTTTTAAGTCCCCATAATCCTAAACTCACTAGAAAGTCATCAAAGGTGGCACGGTGTCACGTCATGGCACATATATGTCATTGTAAAAACATTGTCCAATTTGGGCCAAGCTTTATTACAAAATCTCTTACAAAAATCGGAGTTTCTCTCAAAGAAGCCTCGTGGTTCCGATAGGGAAACGTGTTCCCCTTGTGGGGAAAACGTAATCATTGCCTCTTTTCCCCTTGTATTTTCTTCCACGGGCAACATGGAACAACATGATATATGTGCTGAAATTTAAACTTATTCAGGGTTCGTTTGGCCTTTTTATACACTAATTGAGTTTCCTAGGCATTTAATGTCCATAATTCAAATCTGAACTACAAATACATGCTCCAGTTCACAAAAATGGCTACAAAAATTATACATGTGTCCTTGGATGCATGTTTAGGTCTCATTCCAGGAATGGGAACGAATTACAACTGTACCTGTGTCTTGGCTCGTCCTCAAACATTTCGAATCTCGGTTTTTAAGTCCCCATAAATCCTAAACTCACCAGAAAGTCATCAAAGGTGGCATGGTGTCACGTCATGGCACATATATGTCATGGTAAAACATTGCCAATTTGGTCCAAGCTTTATTACAAACCTCTTACAAACCGGGGCCTGTCGCAAGAACCCTCGTGGTTTCGATAGGGAAACGTGTCCCCTTGTGGGCCAAACGATAATCACTCCCTCTTCCAGCCTCGTATTTTCTTCTACACACGACACGAAACAACTGGAGATTCATGCTGAACTTTGAAATTATTCAGGGTTCGCTTGACCTTTTTTACTCATTAATTGAGTTTTCTAGGCATTTAATGTCCATAATTCAAATCCAAACTACAAATACATGCTCTAGTGGACCAAAATGGCTATAAAAATGTACATGTTTCCTTGGGGTGCATGTTTAGGTCCCATGGAACGAATGGGGACGAATTCAACCGTCTCGCCATCCTGGCTTGGCCACAAACATTGCGAATCTCGGTTTTTAAATCTCTGTAAATCCAAAATTCACCTGGAAATCATGAAACTTGGCATGGTGTCGCTACATGGTACATATAATTTTCCAATTTGGGCGAAGCAATATTACAATGCTTTTACAAACCGGAGCCTGTCGCTACACTCATGGTTCCAATAGGGAAACATGCCCCTCTTGTGGGCGAAACGATAATCACTACCTCTTCTCGCCTTGAACTTTGTTTTCTACAGGCAACATAGAATAACAGGAGCTTCGGGCTGAAATTTGAAACTATTCAGGGTTCGTTTGGCCATTTTATATATATTACTAATTACTAAGTTTTCTATGCATTTAATGTAGTCCATAATTCAAATTTGAACTACGACCACATGGTCTAGTGAAGCAAAATCGGTGGGAAATCTCACATGTGTCATTGGGTGCATGTTTAGGTCTCATTTAAGGAATGGGAATGAATTACAAACTTTCCGTCGTCCTGAAACAGTGAGAATCTCGTTTTTTAAATGGCAGTAAATCAAAAAGTCACCCAAAAGACATGAAACTTGGCATGGTTTCATGAGATAGCACATATATGCCGTGGTAAAAAAATCGTCCAGTTTGAGAAGAGGCACACACCTTAGTAGCCAACGAAGTCCTTTTTGAAACAAAAAGCTGACACGCTAATATCGCAAACGGTTGTATTGTATTAACCGTGTTGAAATTTGACCATACTCGGTGGCATGCGTGTAGCTGTTTGATTATACGGGACGAGCGTGAGAAGTCCACCGTGCAGGCTCGACGGGACGCATGCGAGCAGTGCACCGTGCAGGCTCGATGAGACACGTGCATCCTGTCCACCTCACAGGCTCGATGGGACATCTGCGAGTAGCAAGGCCACCCACACTCACCGGGAAGCGAGTTCTTTGACCTCCATGCACCAACCGTTGCCCGCCTCGCTCACAACTTCTCCGATAATGGGTTAATTATAGCACCTGGACCGAGGGTGTTTGCTTGTGATCCCATGGCAGCATTTGCTTCGTTCATGTTTTCAACTCGTATTTCGCCC
This sequence comes from Triticum dicoccoides, assembly GCF_002162155.2. Lineage (NCBI taxonomy): Eukaryota > Viridiplantae > Streptophyta > Magnoliopsida > Poales > Poaceae > Triticum > Triticum dicoccoides. Next base: position 233,877,734 of record NC_041386.1, on the reverse strand, counting down.
TAATTTGAATTGCCACATAGGGCAACGGATAATACCACCACAAATAAAATGGCAACGGATAATACAACAACAAATTACAATGGCCCATATAATAATTGTCTTACATATTCCGGATAATTTAAAATGCCACATGCGGCAAAGCCCAGAAGACACGTGGGCAAGATAAAAAGGAAATTGTAGACAACGGTCTGGGTCGCTGTTGTCTCTACTCGTCGATGGATCACCGGGCGGCGAAATCCTCCAGCTCCTTCTTCAATTCCTCACGACTTTGCTTGAAAGCAGCCACAGATTCCTCCACCTCCTGCCCGCGCTCGATCTGGAGCTTCCTCAAGCCACCCATCAGTTCCTCAATGACTGCTTTCAATGTCATCTCTGAGGCACTGCTCCGCTCATGCAGCATCTTCCAGCCCGCGACCTCCTTCTTGGGGATATGACTATTGGGTTAACCCTTCGAGGACGGGCCGGGTTAAGTCCCTGGCGGTTTATCAAGACAAGGCCCATGAAGACGCTTAAGGCGGTAGTCTATTATGCAGATGACAAAGCCTGGAGCCCAAAGGCGACTTAAGGCCCAAACAATTGTAAACCGTCATATGTATGTAACTTGTAGTATAAGGCATGTGAAGTTAGTCACCGAGCTAGACACGTTGTTTATGAGCCGGCCAGGACAATGTAAACCGCTGGGCGTCAACCTATGTATATAAAGGGACGACCCAGCGGTGACTTAGAAAAATAAAGAAGAGATCGAAAGCTAGGCCAAGCGTATTCGCTCCCTGGTAATTGAGACATAAGCAATAGCACCTCAAACTGGATTAGGCCTTTATGAAAGTGCAACTATCCCTAGGTGGTTTTGGTAATTCCTAACAACATATAACTCATTGAGCTAATGCTACTTTAAGATAAACATTTCAGGAAAGCTCAATGATTGGCACGCCATGGATGAGAAAAGTGGATCCCTCAAAATTCTAAGGACAAAGAATTGGCTCAAGCTCAAAGCTCAGGACTCTACATCTTTTCATTTTAAGTGATCCAAGATCACATTGAGTCCATAGGAAAAGCCAATACTATTAAGAGGGGATGAGGTGTTGCCTAATGGCTTGATTGCTCAAAGTGCTTACTGATATGCTCCAAAGACCTCAACTACTTTCTCACATCCACATATGTCCCAAACCAAAAGTAAAACTCGGCCCCAGCGAAACTTTCTATCTGGCGCCACTGAGTTCAGTTGACATAGCCACTGCCAGAAACCCTAGTCTTTTCGATCTCACCGATAGGGATCTCGGTCTCACCGAGATGGGATTGTAATCTCTATGTTTCCCTTCGTAACGTTTCGGTCAAACCGAGATGAGCGACCGGTCCCACCGAGATTGCAATGCAAACTCTCTGTTTCCCTTTTGTAACATTTCGGTCGAACCGGGATGAGCGAATCGGTCCCACCGAGTTTGCCTGACCAACTCTTTGTTATTCCAGTACCAAAATCGGTCTCACCGAGTGAGGGAGTCCTGGATTAGGGGGTCTCCGGACAGCCGGGCTATATCCTTTGGCCGGACTGTTGGACTATGAAGATACAAGATTGAAGACTTCGACTCGTGTCCGGATGGGACTCTACTTGGCGTGAAAGGCAAGCTAGGCAATACGGATATGTGTATCTCCTCCTTTGTAACCGACCTTGTGTAACCCTAGCCCACTCCGGTGTCTATATAAACCGGAGAGTTTTAGTCCGTAGGACAACATACAATCATACCATAGGCTAGCTTCTAGGGTTTAGCCTCTCCGATCTCATGGTAGATCTACTCTTGTACTACCCATATCATCAATATTCATCAAGCAGGACGTAGGATTTTACCTCCATCAAGAGGGCCCGAACCTGGGTAAAACATTGTGTCCCCTGCCTCCTGTTACCATCCGCCTTAGACGCACGGTTCGGCACCCCCTACCCAAGATTCGCCGGTTTTGACACCGACATTGGTGCTTTCATTCTGAGTTCCTCTTTGTCATCGCCAGAAGGAAGGATGTCTCGTCTCGTCTTTAAAGACGGTACTACTATTGGGGGAGCTTTGGTTGGCGGCCAAACTCTCCGGCTAGGCGGGTTCATCATGACCGCCTGTTCGGCCGTCGCGCCAACGATGAATTCTCGGGTCATCGAAAACAGCCTCCACGTCAAATCGGCACTCGCCGAACAGATGGATCCAATGGAGCTCTCCATCTTAAACGAGCTCTTGGATCGTATCGCCGCCTTGGGAGTCGCTACCGACTATGATCGGATTGGGCTCAAACCCGATCAAAGGGAGATTAATTCTCCACCGGTCACCCATCATATTGCAGTGGTGGAGGAACAATGTGGCGACCTTTCCTCTATCCTGAGGACCAACTATGTCCGGATTTCCGAGCTCTCCGAGCCGGACACCCGTTCGCGGGAGGACAACATCCAATCCCTGAACTTATAGTCAGACAGCGGACCAGGATTAGCGGGTAAGACCCCGGAGCCGGAACTTCCAAAATTGGAAACTCCTCGGCCCCTGGATCCCATATCGGGTAGGGGTTCGGATTCAATTCCACCCACCCACCCAAACACAAGTGATCTTTCCCACATCAGGCAAGAGCCCCAGGAAATAGTACATCATTACTGGGCCAGATTCCTCCTTGCGATGAACAAGGTTAAGGACTATAGCGAGGAAGATGCAATCTTATTTTTTCTGCAATAATTGCACGGACAAGGGAATCCTTAACGCCATAAATCGCCATGAAATAACACACTTTGCTGACTTGGCGTCCATAGTACGAAAGTACTGTGCGATGGAAAGTGCCTGGAAAACCGAAACAAACTTTTGGGATAATCCAGCCCTGAACACAAACCCAGTCCGAAATAAAAGGGTGCATCATCACAATACACCCGGGTTAGCTACCAAAAAGCAAAAACCCTCTACAGGGCAAGGAACCTTACTGGAGGGATGGCTCAACGGACCTTGCAAAATTCATAGCACGGCGGATATAATACCAACGCACAGCCTTAGAGGATGTTGGATACTCCGGCAGGTGGCCAAGAGTGGTGAGGATCTTCTTATCCCACATACCACAGAGCACCACCAGTGGACAACGATACGGTGTTAACAGTGTTCGAAACCTTTGCGTCAAATAATAGGTGCAAGCGAACACTCCGCGGCATGGCCGAAATCTGCCACGTAGCAGCAACAAATCCATGGAGTGACACGGCTATTACTTTCAATGCCAGTGATGAACCTAAGTTCCGAACAGCCCGAGCACCAGCCGCACTGGTCCTCAGTCCAATCGTGGACGGCTTTCGACTCACCAAGGTACTCATGGATGGCGGCAGCGGACTAAACCTCATCTACGAGGAAACTCTCCAAAAGATGGAAATAGACTGGAACCGCATCGAGGAAAGTAGCACAAGCTTCAGAGGAATTATCCACAGTCGGGAAGCACGCTGTGCTGGGAAAATCATACTAGATGTGGTATTCGGCACGCCGGACAATTACAGGTCTGAAGAAATTACATTCCAAGTGGCCCCGTTCAGCAGTGGCTATCACGCTCTTTTAGGACGGGAGGCCTTCACAATCTTCCAAGCCCTACCCCATTAAGGGTACATGAGGCTTAAAATGCCCGGGCCCAACGGAATAATCACTCTCGCCAGTGATCCGGACACAGCACTTCGCGCCGAAAATAAAACAACCGCATTGGCCCTCAAGGCATTATCCGAAGCCCTCTCGGCCAAGGAATTAACCACGCTACGCTTCACAGTGGACATGGACGATGTGATACTCGACAAGAGATCCAAGTCCACCTCTTTTAAACCAGCGGATGAGATAGTCAAATTCCAAGTCCACACAACGGACCCTACAAAAACAGCCTCCATCGGGGCACAACTAAGCCCCGCTGTGGACGCCACACTACGAGAGTTCCTGTGCGAGAACTGGGACATATTCGCCTGGCATCCCTCTGACATGCTAGGAATCCCACGCAGGCTGGCCGAGCATAGCCTCAATATCCTAAAGGGATTCAAGCCGGTCAAGCAAGCTCTTTGGAATTTCTCTGAACCTAAGAGACATGCCATGGGAGAGGAACTAGCCAAGTTATTGCAGGCCGGATTCATCAAAGAAATAAAACACCAGTACTGGCTAGCCAACCTGGTGAAGGTAACAAAGAAGGACAAATCCTGGCGCCTTTGTGTCGACTTCAAAGACCTCAATAAAGCTTGCCCAAAGGATCCCTTCCCCCTCCCACGCATCGATCAAATCATTGATGCTACTACAGGACACGAGTCATTGTGTTTCCTCGATGCATACTCCGGTTACCACCAAATCAAGATGGCGGAGTCCGACCAAGACGCAACGGCATTCATCACACCATACGGTCCCTTCTGTTTTAACACAATGCCTTTTCGGCTCAAAAATTTCGGTGCAACATATCAGCGCATGATTCAGACATGTCTGGAGAAACAAATCGACAAAATAGTAGAGGCATACGTAGACGATGTGGTCGTCAAAACCAAACACGTCGACTCTTTGATAGACGACTTGAGGCTCACATTCGACAACCTCCGAACATATGACATCAAGCTCAATCCGGAAAAATGCGTTTTCGGCGTACCAGCTGGAAAGCTCCTGGGATTCATTGTCTCCAGTAGAGATATTGAAGCTAATCCGGCCAAAATCCAAGCGTTGTCATAGTTGGCTACCCTGACAGACCTCAAACAAATCCAGAAGCTAACTGGATGCATGGCGGCTCTAAGCCGCTTTATCTCCCGCTTGGGAGAAAAGGCTTTACCCCTTTATCGCCTCATTGGCGCACCGAACACTTCGAGTGGACGGACGCGGCCATGGCTGGATTGGAAGAATTAAAGGCCATTCTGTCAACCAACCCGGTCCTGGCCGCACCAAACATCGGCGAACCAATGATGTTGTACATTGCGGTAACTCATCAAGTTGTAAGTGCGGTGCTCGTTGTCGAATGGGAAGAGGACGGACACAAATTCCCTCTTCAAAGGCCGGTATACTATGTATCCACTGTCCTCACTCCATGCAAATCATGGTACCCGCATTACCAAAAAATAGCATATGCGGTATTCATGGCATCGTGGAAACTGCGACACTACTTTCAAGAGTGTTCGATTACAGTAGCCTCGGAAGTACCACTTAATGATATTATCAACATCCGCGACGCTACGGGCCGGATTGCCAAATGGGCCATTGAGATGCTCCCATTCGACATAACATACAAACCTCGCCGAGCCATTAAATCGCAAGTACTGGCCGACTTCGTCGCCGAATGGACGGGGGCCGAACTCCCTAAAGAGTATGGCGCATACTCCAATTGGATCATGCACTTCGACGGTTCTAAAATGCTGGCCGGTCTAGGGGTTGGCGTCGTCCTGACGTCCCCAACCGGAGATACCATTCGGTACATACTGCAGATATTGTATACAGATTCCAATAATGCAGCCGAATACGAAGCTCTGTTGCATGGTCTTCGGATGGCAGTCTCCATGGGCATTCAACACCTGGAGGTGCTTGGGGATTCAAACCTCGCAATATCCCAAATAAACGGAGATTTCGACGCCAAGGATCCAAAAATGGCGGTCTATCGAAACGCCATCCTAAAAATGTCAGCTCGGTTCGAGGGACTCGAATTTCAGCATGTGGCTCGGGAAAACAATCAGGCGGCGGATATCCTCGCCCGCATCGGCGCAAAATGCAATGCGGTCCCCCCAACATATTTTTGGAAAGGCTTTTTAAGCAATTCGTAGTATGGGAAGGGGACACCGGTAACAACAGCCCGGACCCGGCCAAAATACCCGATACCGAACTCTCTACCACAATCGGAGACTCCACCACTGAAATAATACCTTCATCCCACAAAATAATGGCCATTATTGCCCCGTGGATAGAACCATTCCTGGCCTACCTAACTAGACAGGAACTCCCGGATGACCAAAATGAGGCACGCTGCATAGTGCGGCGATCTAAGGCCTACAAGGTCCATGAGGGAGAATTGTACAAAAAAAGCACTACCGGAGTCCTTCAAAGGTGCATCTCCGAAGAGGAAGGGCGGATATTTTGGCAGAAATTCACGCCGGACTCGGCTGTCATCACGTCGCAGCCCGGGCTCTTGTAATCAAGGCCTTCCGTACATGATTCTATTGGCCAACGGGCCGAGCAGATGCACAGGACTTGGTCCAACGTTGCGCCGGTTGCCAGCTCTTTACAAATCAAAGCCACATGCCACCCACCGCCCTCCAAACAATCCCCATTACATGGCCCTTTGCGGTCTGGGGGCTTGACTTGGTTGGACCCCTTAAAGGGGGAACCCACAAGAAAAAATACTTATTGTTCATGGTGGATAAATTCACCAAATGGATAGAGGCCAAATCGGTTAAAACAGCCGAATCCCGACCGTTGATAGATTTCATATCCGGGGTTGTACACCGATACGGCGTCCCCCACAGCATCATCGCTGATAACGACACGAACTTCACGGCCGACGAGGTAAAACTCTGGTGCAGCAAAATGGGCATCAAGCTCGATTATGCCTCAGTCTATCACCCATAAACCAACAGTCAAGTGGAGCAAGCAAACGGTCTTATAATGAGCGGCATTAAACCTAGATTAGTGTGTTCCTTAACAAAGTCTAACACGCACTGGGTAGAGGAGCTCGACTCCATACTCTGGGGGTTGCGGACCAGGCCGAATCGTAGTACCGGATATACACACTTCTTTATGGTGTACGGCGCAGAGGCAGTCCTGCCCTATGACATAATTCATGACTCACCTAGAGTGCGCATATACGAAGAAAGAGAAGCCGATCTCAATCGGCAGGACAGTCTGGACACTTTGGAGGAGGAGTGTGACGTAGCCAAAGCCCGTTCCACATTTTATCAGCAACAGGCTCGCAGATACCAAAGTAGAGAAGTACGGGCCAAAACTTATAACATTGGCGAACTAGTTCTACGCCTGCCGGATAAGAAAAGGAACAAGCTCGAGCCCAAATGGGAAGGTCCCTTCATTATCGACCAAGTTCTGACCGGTGAAGTGTACCGACTGCGGGATGCATCGACTAGTCGACTCGAGCCGAACCCATGGAACACGGCCAGGCTCCAAAGATTCTACGCCTAGCACCAGACTCTATGTTAGTCCCCTCCCCTTGTTCATTTTTCATAAATACATTATCCTTCTTGTTTTCCTTTCTTTCTTTCTTTTCTTCTTCCTCTAGGCCTTCAAGGGCCACCTTGTGCCTTGTTTGCACAGTACAGATGCGCTAGCCGCACTCTTCATACCTAGGGGCTTCTCTCACAGAAGCTTAAATTATTTATCCGGGCTTCATGCCCAACACATGTGTTATACTTCCGCATGTACCTTTTTTCACCATTATATGCATCAATATGACTTAAGTTTTGGCCAAGCTGGGTTGCCTGGCTCTTGTATTTATGCCCTACGTTCCCGTTAATTCGGCTAGGGCATAAAGCGAGCACCTCTGCGATTGTTACTGCCGGGTCAGCCGGATTTGTACCTCAGACTTGGTGAAGCCGAAATCTAGCGTTCTGAAGGGAATATTCGGTCGGTGACAAAAGATGACTTTTATTTTTCCTATCTGCCCCCAGATGTTTTTCCTGCGTCTCCTATCACAGTCCGGACATGCACTTTAGGGCATGCTTGCCCAGGGAAAGGAACCCTTAACGGAACTACTCTCCCTGGAAGATGTTTCTTACTACCCATGTATTATAACATAACTAGTTGGGCACTTGTCTGATAAAGCACTAATGACTCCTACACCTGGTCTCCACGCATACCCCGGTTTTATATAACTAAGCCGGTATTCGGATTCACTCCGGACTATCGGGCCCGGAGGTTGAAGTGAAAAGGTCCGCAACGACAAATGATCTACAATCCGGCTAGAAGGCATTATACATGTCACTTTAATTACATAGTCTTGCAGACTGAGTAAATTCCTCCTCTATACCATCCAACATGCGGTCCAGCTTACAATCCTGTTGAGAATACTTTGCGGCTAATTCTACTTGCCCATAAACTAAGCTAACGGGGATCTTTTTTCCGTCGGGCCCGCAGGTCCGACCTGGGCCATGTGATTCGGGTCTAACTTGGTATACCGTGTCTTCACCATGGCCCAGGATTCTCTGGCACCCTGTCGGCAGGCTGATATCTTCCATAAACGGAAGCTCCGCCGTGCTCCCTTTAGCTTTTCCACAAGCTCTGCAATGCCTTCTGGCAGGGAGACGGACGGACATAAGGCCTGGGCAACGCCCTGCATCACCTGCTGAACTTGTTCGTGCAGATGTGATAGCTCGGACAGATGATCACCCGCAGACCCGGGCATTTCTTCTGCGGGACGACCCGTCAGCATACCTATAGACATAACACTGTTAGTCGACTTCTTCGCCGAACTCCTTTAGCAGGATTCGTTCAAGCACTTACTAAAAATGCCGCGCCGAAGCCGCTTATTCTCCTTCTCGGAGTCCGCAAACTGGCCCCGAACGTCTTTTAGTTCTACGCTCATGTTAACATTGGCATCTTGGAGACTGTTTTTCTCCAGCATAACCTTACTCAGCACGCGTTTGCCAGCTTCTAGCTGTCGCATAACATGTTGGTCCCCCGGACTTTCTCCGGACTCATCTACAAAATCAATTGTTAGATTTGCAGACACGCCGCACACTATATGGTACCCACCATTCTTTACAGTAAATGTTACCAGCGGGAGGCTTTTTCTGTTCCTATAGTGTGGCAAGAGCGGCCCCCAGTTGGGTCTTGCATTCCTCCAGCTCCTGGAACAGCCTAGTGTTCTTCTCTGTAAGAACCTGCACATTATAGATGATCCTTAAATCAGTTCCACTAACTGTTTCAAGTCTCAAGGGCTACTGATACATATAAATCGTCAGATTCACTCACCTGTACATCCTTTACATACTGATATGTGGCTCTGGTTAGACCATCTTGAGCAGCACGAAGGTACGCCTCTCCAGAATTGAAGGCGTCGAACGCCTCTGGTGAGAAACAAGCATCACGGAGTACGGCCTGGCGGCGCCTATGATTCGTGGCACTTTCCACTTCTGAGTTTGTAGCGGACAATCTATCCGCATCCTCTATTGGAGGATTATCCGGCGCCTTCCCCATATCACCTTCCGCCTCTATGTCCGGTCCTTGCGCCTGACTGGTGGAAGCTTGATTGGCAGCATCGCCAGACATATTCCGGCGAGTGTTCTTTTTGTTAAAGAAATGCGGGCGTCATTACATTTTGAGAAAGACGACAACCACGGAGCGGGGTTTTTCCTATACCTTTGCGCCGGCGTCTCCGTCCTGACCGCCTTCCTTTTTGGCCTACCCGGCCTCGGCACCTCTTGTTGGCGAGTTGCCGCGGGTTCAGCAGGGCGTCCTGAATGCCTTCCCTGTAAAAGATGCCATGTGTATATGGTGGGTGAAGTGCCTAAAAGGGGATCCTAGTTTTGGAGTTGGGACTTTTTGATTTTTCTTACCTGCGATGTAGGGAGCAGTCCGGGATAGACAGCCGTAATGGCCACCGGGGCATCGTCGCAGCTTAACTGATAGAACTACCGGTCTATCAGTTCCATGGAGATAACTGGATCTTCTTAGAGTCCGGAATCGATGGCCCGGTCAGAGTCCTCTGGTTGTGGAGAAGGGCTGTTCACCTCCTTTATGGCTTTTCGTAGTTCCTGTCGCAAGGTGGCAAAGTGAATACTTACGACTAAGAATGCGGGAAAAATGGGAGCAGGGAAATAGAACTTACCTAGCTTGGAGGATTGTACATAGAGAATCCATCCCGTGGCTTGATGCGGGTGAACTCCTCGTACTCGCCCTTGAACAGTTCGGACAGAATCTTCGCTAGAGCGGCAGCATTATCCGGACCCTTACGTCCGTAGCGGGTGGTGTCATCCGCCCCGTTGAAACACCACAAGGGGTGCCCATGATATTGGAGTGGCTGCACTCCCCGCATTATGCAAATCGACATAACTTCTATTATTGTCAATCCGGATCGAGCTAGTGCTTTGATCCAGTTCATCAGATAGAGGACTTCTCCGTTGTCTTCCGCCTGGGGGCTCCGTGGGAGCCAACTTCGGTGCTTCTTTAGAGGAGCATTGTTGAACTCAGGTAGACCCCGCCGAACAGGGTCCGGAAGGGGGACGTCCTCCATATAAAACCATTCTGAAGGCCAGTCTTCGGATGGCTTCTTCAGGGTACCGGACAAATATCCTGTATTGGCGATGCGCCGTACTTCGGCTCCACCCACTTGATAAAGTGATTCCCTCTGTGCGCGAGGGACAAGGCAAAATAGCCTTTTCCACAGCTTGCAATGAGCCTCGTAGCCCAGGAACAACTCGCAGAGAGCAACATAGCCGGCGATGTGTAGGACGGAGGCAGGGGTGAAATTGTGTAGTTGGAGGCTGTAGAACTCCAGGAGCCCGCGGAGGAATGGATGAATTGGAAATCCGAGTCCCCTTAGTATGTAAGGAACAAAACAAACCCGTTCCCCCATGAAGGGACAGGGAAAGTTCTCCGCTTGCCCCCCACCATTGTAGGTGGCGAGCTCGGCTCAAACGGGCACCATGTACACCGGAGGGAGAAATCCCTTAGTCTACAGCTCGACCAATTGACTGTGCGGGACTGAACACCTCTCCCAATCACCGGGCTTAGGGCTACGAGGGCGGGAGGAGGAGCTGCAGAGGTCAGCCATGCTGGAATGGATCTTTCCGGAGCATGCTCTGATGAATTCTTGCTGGGGGAGGATGATATGGATTGGATCTAAGAATCCCCATCCCTTTAATAGACAATTTATTTATCTGGCTAGGGGGGCGAATGTAAAAATTCCCTGGCGCCTCGTATTCATTCGACGCGTGGGAGATAGCCCTTATTGGGCACAAAAGCCAAAAGGTTCAACATTTATGGAGCCGGACACTGCTTACAAACACTTGAAAGTTGGAGAAGAACCCTCCTTGCAATGCCGAAGACAACACTGCGCGCCGTAGTCGTCGTCATTGAAGCCTGGTTCGGGGGCTACTGAGGGAGTCCTGGATTAGGCGGTCTCCGGACAGCCGGACTATATCCTTTGGCCGGACAGTTGGACTATGAAGATACAAGATTGAAGACTTCGACTCGTGTCCGGATGGGACTCTACTTGGCGTGAAAGGCAAGCTAGGCAATACAGATATGTGTATCTCCTCCTTTGTAACCGACCTTGTGTAACCCTAGCCCTCTCCGGTGTCTATATAAACCGGAGAGTTTTAGTCCATAGGACAACATACAATCATACCCAGCGGTGACTTAGAAAAATAAAGAAGACATCAAAAGCTAGGCCAAGCGTATTCGCTCCCTGGTAATTGAGACATAAGCAATACCACCTCAAACTGGATTAGGCCTTTATGAAAGTGCAACTATCCCTAGGTGGTTTTGGTAATTCCTAACAACATATAACTCATTGAGCTAATGCTACTTTAAGATAAACATTTCAGGAAAGCTCAATGATTGGCATGGCATGAATGAGAAAAGTGGATCCCTCAAAATTCTAAGGACAAAGAATTGGCTCAAGCTCAATGCTCGGAAATCTACATCTTTTCATTTTAAGTGATCCAAGATCACATTGAGTCCATAGGAAAAGCCAATACTGTTAAGAGGGGATGAGGTGTTGCCTAATGGCTTGATTGCTCAAAGTGCTTAGTGATATGCTCCAAAGACCTCAACTACTTTCTCACATCCACATATGTCCCAAACCAATAGTAAAACTCGGACCCACCGAAACTTTCTATCTGGCGCCACTGAGTTCAGTTGACATAGCCACTGCCAGAAACCCTAGTCTTTTCGGTCTCACCGATAGGGATCTCGGTCTCACCGAGATGGGATTGTAATCTCTATGTTTCCCTTCGTAACGTTTCGGTCAAACCGAGATGAGCGACCGGTCCCACCGAGATTGCAATGCAAACTCTCTGTTTCCCTTTTGTAACATTTCGGTCGAACCGGGATGAGGGAATCGGTCCCACCGAGTTTGCCTGACCAACTCTTTGTTATTCCATTACCAAAATCGGTCTCACCGAGTGAGGGAGTCCTGGATTAGGGGGTCTCCGGACAGCCGGACTATATCCTTTGGCCGGACTGTTGGACTATGAAGATACAAGATTGAAGACTTCGACTCGTGTCCGGATGGGACTCTACTTGGCGTGAAAGGCAAGCTAGGCAATACGGATATGTGTATCTCCTCCTTTGTAACAGACCTTCTGTAACCCTAGCCCTCTCCGGTGTCTATATAAACCAGAGAGTTTTAGTCCGTAGGACAACATACAATCATACCATAGGCTAGCTTCTAGGGTTTAGCCTCTGTGATCTCATGGTAGATCTACTCTGTACTACCCATATCATCAATATTAATCAAGAAGGACGTGGGGTTTTACCTCCATTAAGAGGGCCCGAACCTGGGTAAAACATTGTGTCCCCTGCCTCCTGTTACCATCCACCTTAGACGCACAGTTTGGGACCCCCTACCCGAGATCCGCCGGTTTTCACACCGACACCGAGTTTGTGTAATCGGTCTCACCGAGATTATGTTATGCCCTAACCCTAACAAAATCGGTCCCACCGAGTTGACATGTCGGTCCCACCGAAAATCCTAACGTTCACATTTTGAACTAAATTAGTATGATCGAGTTTCATGATTCGGTCCCACCGAGTTTGGTGATTTGTGTGTAACAGTTAGATTTTGTGTGGAGGCTATTTATACCCCTCCACCCACTCTTCATTCGTAAAGAGAGATATCACAACATGCCTACACTTCCAACATATATTTTCTGAGAGAGAACCACCTACACTTGTGTTGAGGTCAAGATATTCCACTCCAAACACATAAATCTTGATATCTAGCCTTCCCCAAGTTGCTGTCCACTCAAATCATCTTTCCACCAAATCCAAATCCTGTGAGAGTGAGTTGAGTGTTTGGGAGACTATCATTTTTAGCACAAGAGCAAGGAGTTCATCATCAACACACCATTTGTTACCTCTTGGAGAGTGGTGTCTCCTAGATTGGCTAGGTGTCACTTGGGAGCCTCCGTCAAGATTGTGGAGTTGAACCAAGGAGTTTGTAAGGGCAAGGAGATCGCATATTTCATGAAGATCTACCCGAGTGAGGCAAGTCCTTCGTGGGCGACGGACATGGTGGGATAGACAAGATTGCTTCTTCGTGGACCCTTCGTGGGTGGAGCCCTCCGTGGACTTGCACAACCGTTCCCTTCGTGGGTTGAAGTCTCCATCAACATGGATGTACGATAGCACCACCTATCGGAACCACGCCAAAAATCTCCGTGTCTCCAATTGCGTTTGCACACTCCAAACTCCTCCCTTTACCTTCATATGCAATTGTTTTACTTTCCGCTGCTATACTCTTAGAATTGCATGTGTAGGTTGATTGCTTGACTTGTGCTAAGTTGCTAAAATCTGCCTAGAACTAAAATTGGGAAAAGGCTAGATTTTTATTTGGTCAAGTAGTCTAATCACCCTCCTCTAGACATACTTTCGATCCTACAAGTGGTATCAGAGCTTTGGTCTCCATTTGCTTTGATTTCCATAGCTTTTTGTGGTCATAGCCTTGGTTTCACAACCTAGGAGAGTATGGCCTCTAGCGAGGGAAATTACCACCATAGATGTCCTTACTTTGATGGTACAAATTTTGCTAGTTGGAAGCATAAGATGAAAATACATATTCTTGGACATAACCCCGCCGTTTGGGCTATTGTGTGTATTGGCTTGCAGGGTGAATTCTTCGATGGAAGAGAACCAAACCCTGAAGCTACCGCAGAAGAATTGAAGATGCTGCAATACAATGATCAAGCTTGTGATATTCTCTTCAACGGATTATGCCCCGAAGAATTCAACAAAATCAACCATCTTGAGAATGCAAAGGAAATTTGGAATACTTTGATTGATATGCACGAAGGTACCGAATCTGTCAAGGAATCCAAATTGGATGTGCATGAAAGTCAGCTTGACAAGTTCAAAATGAAGGATGGTGAAGGCGTCGCTGAAATGTACACTAGGCTTGCTCTCATCACAAATGAGACTGTCGGCTTAGGAAGTGAAGAGATGATCGATAGATTTATCATCAAGAAGATTCTAAGAGCCTTGGATGGAAAATATGATACTGTGTGCACATTGATCCAAATGATACCAAATTACAAAGATCTCAAGCCAACTCAAGGATAAGGAAGAGCTTCACAACAAGTCAAGTGGTGCTTACAAAGCCTCGTGTGATGCTCCCACATCATCAAGTGAGAAGCAAACCTTCAATGAAGAATTGAGTCTAATGGTGAAGAACTTCAACAAGTTCTATAAGAGTAGAAGCAAGGAAAGAAGTTCCCAGTCAAGGTCCTACCATGACAAAAGATCTTCTAGTCGTGAGCATAATTGCAACAATTGTGGAAGACCCGGACACTCCTCCAATGAATGTACGACCCCCCCCCCTACAAAAGAAGAGAAGATTCTCCCAAAAGAAGGAGTAGAACAGAAGAATCACAATCAAGAGAGAGAAGGAATAGAGATGATCGTTATGAATGAAGACCCTCTCGGAGAAGAAAGGACTCGAAAGGAAGGACAAATCATCAAGGAGCTACACAAAAAGAAGACATCAAGCTCATGTTGGTGAATGGGTATTTGGTTCTGACTCCAACAATCACTCCGAAAGAAGTTATCACTCCGACTCCGAATATACTCAAGATGAAGGTGTTGCCAGACTAGCACTTGTGACAACGAACTCCTATGACATATTTGACTCACCAAATGAAGGAATTGGAAGATGCTTCATGGCTAAAGGACCATAGGTAACACACCCCGAGTATGTTGATTTCAATAGTGATGATGATGACTTGCTAGGAGATGATGATTTACTTGTTGACAACTCTAGTTATGAAAACTATGATGAGCTTGCTATTAATCACGATAATCAAGATAAAATGAATGACGATGATAAGAAGGAGATTGAGCGTCTAACTAAAGAACTAAACACTCTTAAGTTAGCTCATGAAACTACCTTGGAAGATCATCGAGAACATTTAAAGACTCATGATAAGCTACACCTAGAAAAGCTCAACCTTTAGCAAGAACATGAGTTTTTAAAGGCAATCAATGATGATCCTTGCAAGAAAAGTTCTTCTTATATTGCCAAGCATTTACTCTTGTCTACTTACATGCCACAAGTTAAATCTAGTAACAAGAACAAGAAAGATTCTTCATCTAGTAGTAACAACAATCATGCTAAATCCAATGTTGTTGCTTCTAGTAGCTCTATTGATTCCACTAATGATTCTCTTAGCCAAGTTACACTTGAGCAAGAAAATAGCTTATTGAAGGGAATTATAGAGAAATGTGTTTACAAGAGCCTTGCCAGAAGTAAGCAATTTGAGGAAATTGTAGGCAAGCAAGGAAGACACCGAAAGAATAAAGGTGTTGGTTTTGAACGAAATTTCAATGCCAAGGAGTTGAGTGGGAAGAAGATCAATACCCCAAGACGAAGTTTGTTACTCAACAAGAGAAGTATGATGCTACTCTTTTCAAAGGAACACAATCTCAAGATGATCTTCCACCACAAGACCACAAGCAAAAAGGCAAGGACAAGCTTCAAGAGGAGATTGATGCATGAGAGGAAGCACCGAAGGCCTTGGTCAAATGGGTTCCCAAGACTACATCAAGTTCTACTTCAAGTACGACTACAACCCCAAGGATTCCCATCAAGATGGTGTGTATCCCGAAGAATAAGAACTAGAGAGTTCTTGAGGGTGACTCCGCCAACCTACTTCACACTTATCATTTTGGCAAGGACAAGTGCAAACAACTTTCATATCTTGCACTAGTTCAAGGAGTCACAAACCCTCTTGTTGGTAAGACAAGGGACAAGATAACCTAATGCTTCCATGTACATCATATTGTGTACACATCACTCTATGTCTATGGATATCCTTGTTTGTTCCCTTGTGGGACTAACCCATGTAGGTATTGAAAGTGCAACTCACTCTAATGGAATGCTCCGAATGATCTACATCAACATTGAGCATCCACATCTTATTACCTACATGAAGTCATCATCGACAAAACCCAAGGTTAGTTGATCCCTCTTAGGGGGGATATCATATCTAGGGGGAGCTTCACTCTAATCAATTGAGTTAAAGCAACTCTAATGGTGTGAGTACAACAATGCTCTATGTAAAAGTGGTAACCCCACTTGTTCTTAAACGATGAGTATGACCTATGATCTAATGTTCTCATTTACCTCCTAAGTCAATATACTCATATATAGATGACCTAGTCATCGCCAATTGCTTGTTAGATGCTAGAGTGTCTGTGCATGCTTTGTCACATATTTCATTTGCCATTTTAATTATGTGAGCATGTTGAATGCATATTTTTCTCACTCGAGGACATCCATTTGTTGCTTTGATTGTTTGGTTTTTCCTCTTTTTCCAAATGGATGGACAAGAATGCCTAAGAACTCCCTCTAGCTATCTATGATTTTCTCATCTCAAACTCTATTCATGCTACATCACAAAGTTTGGTCAAGTCAGATTCGAACCCCTCTATGTGAGGAGCACTCGGAGTTCCTAATTCGTCATAGACTTAAACTTCCCAAACCTCTTTGTCCATTTCGGTATGACCGATTCATCCTTTTTGGTCCTACCGAGATCACTTAGTTCATCTAGGTTTTCAATCTTGGTGCAACCGATTAGAACCTTTCGGTCACACCAAGTTGCAATAACTACCTATAGTTTTGCATCTCCGTGCCACCGAGTTTTTCCACTCGGTCACACCGACAGCGTCTGGTTATATAATACTAACGGGCCAAAATTTGGCAATTTTCCGAAACCCTTCGCCCGCGCATAACCTACTCTGCCTCTTCGGGTCTCCGTATCGTCTTCTCACTGCCAGCGACCTCCCGCCGCTGGTCTCCGCCGCCGTCAAAGGAAATCTGCTCCGCCGTTGCCGCCATAGCGAGCACTCGCCGGATTAGGGTAAGTGTTCAATCCCTTGTGCTGTCTTTTTCACTCCGATTCCTAGCACAAGGACAATACCATGTTTCTTGACACTATTGCGATTCATCCATACAGATAAAACTTCATTAGGACTAGATTGATTCAAAAAATTGAGGGTTAGCTCTCCGCAGAACTCATCTCGGACCGACCGAACTGTAGAAATCGGTTTCACCGATTCGGCCTTGGCCATTGCACATGCGCTCTTGGGTCTGACTGAAACGCGCAAATCGGTGTGACCGAGTTCAAGATTATGTGAAACCCCAGCAATCTTGGTGCCACTGAACTGTGACTCGGTCCTACCGAGTTCACTAGTTTAGGTTCCAAGTGTTGCTTCGGTATCACCGAGTTTGTCAATCCGGTAGCTCCGAGATCACTTCTAGAGAGAACTAAAACTAAACTTTTTGACTCAATTGTTTTGCAAAACTCCTGCACATTGTGATTCTGATCTTCTCTACCTCATCTATAACCTATTCACAGGGTTTGCTGATAGTTTGCCTGCGCGATGTCTGACCAAAGTGACAGCCAAAACAAATCTGAAGAACATGTCCAGATGAGTGAGGGCACTAGTCCCTCCAGCTCTTCTGATGATGGAAGCAGGAGCACTCCAAGTAACTTGCCAAAGGCAGCTACCAGGACCAGGAAAAAGAAAACTTTTGATTCAGAGGATGAAGATTATGTGGCCATTGAGGATGAGGCCACTTCAAGGAAAAAGGTGCTGAAAAAGGAGCATGGCTCAGCTGCCACAGTTAAGCCAGGGATGCATAAGAAGGCACTAGCAAAGGGAGTTCCAATGTCTAAGGCCAGAGCATCCACTGTTGAAACCTCCAAGCCAACTGAAGAGGTAGTTGGAGAAGGGAATAAAAGGAAGGAAAGGGTCAAGAAGACCACTACCAAAGTGCTTGGCCGACCATCAATAATGAGAGGTTCAAATGAAGAGGAAGAGGATGCTGCACCAGCACCCAAAGCACAAAAGCTCAAGGAAAATGCAATCAGATCAGGAGCTAATCCATCTAAGCCCAAAGCTGCTCCCAAGGCTACTGCTCCAGCTCAGAAGCCTAAACCTAAGAGAAGCACTAGGAACATTCCTGCTGAGGAGAAAAACAAGGCCCCAGTGCCTGAAGCTGCTGAAGAAGAAGATGATGACTTAGTTGTGTTGAGGAAGCTGAAGCCCAAGATACCTGACCACAATAACACACACCCTATGGCAGAAAACATGAAAATTAGGAAGGATGTAGGACTGAGGTTATGGAGACAGTCTGATCCATATGCTGGCAGGAGGAGGACTACTGTGGACTACAGGTTTCACACCAAGGAACAGCAAGACTTTTATGAAACAATCCTGCTTGACAAGAATCACATTGTGTTTGACATGAAATGGGTTGACTGGGAGTACATCAAGGAGAATGAAGATCACTATCCAGATGTATATGACAGCTTCAAGGCATGTGGAGTTGATATCTTTGTGGCCCAGAAGCTCACCAAGTGGAACGATGAGCTGATCATGTAGTTCTACTCCACTGCCCACTTCTATCCAGATGGGAGAATAGTTTGGATGTCTCAGGGTACCAGGTACCAATATTCAGTTGATGAATGGGCTAAGCTGATCAATGCCCCTGCAGAGCATGAAGATGACTTGGATGTATATGCTGAGAAGAAGAAAGACGACAACACAATGGCCAACATGTACAAAGAGATCCCAGATGTTGCTTTGGATACTCACAAGTTTGGATCTGTCCACTACTTGTTGTCTGGTCTGCCTACTGATCCTCAGACACACATTGCTACCCAAGTCAGGTGATCACAAGATGATCAGATGACATGCCATCAACTTGCTACATTTGTTTGATTTTCCTCAGAAATTCAAAGTGATGAGTGTCACACCCTAGCTAGTTCAAGCATTAGAGTGTGCATCATGTTTAAATTTCTCTTAAATTTGAAATGGGGCATAATCAACCCCAACACCCCCCTGAAAATGCTAATTTCCAACAATTGGAATTTCATTGAACCCAAAATGCCCTTCATAAAAGCCCACCATTTTTGGTCTTGACTAAAACCTCTGCCAAAAATGGTTGCAATTTATGGAGCCATTCTGGATTTTTTGAACAAGCCATAAGTATTTGAATTTGGGAATTTTAAATGCTATAAACATTTTAAAGTGCTCAAATAATCTTGGAAGCATTTTTAGGCAGTTGGGAATATTCCCAAATGTGTCTCTAAATATTTCTAGAGTTTTTGGAAATGAAATAGTATTTATTCTATTTCAATACATATATCAGGTAATAGAATAAATGGAAAACAAGAAAAGGAGAGAGAGAACAGAGACTTACCTGGTGCAGCCCACCAAGCCCACCAGCTCGGCCCAGTCCACCGGCTCCTGCCAGTCCTCCTCCTCCTCTCGCCAGGAGGACGAGAGGCGTGTGGCCGGCGCCCGCGGCCACACGCCGGCCACCTCCTGCTTCCGCCGACGCCCTGGACGCGTCTACGAGTGCCACGTCGACCCCCTGGACCCCTCGACCGCTCCACTCTCCCTCCTGTCTCGCCTCTCTCGCTCTTGTCCCCGAAGCAGGGCGCAGCCGTCGCCGCCGACAAGCACCACCGCAGCCACCGCCGTCCACTCGTTGCCTCGCCATGCCAAAAAGTTCCACCGTCGTCCACTGCTTCGCCTCGACCCATCCCCGAGCGCTCGCTCGCCCCGGAGACGCTGCACTGAGCTCGTCTTCAACCTCGGTCGTTGGTGATCCCCCTCGCCGCCTCGCTCGCTCCAGCTCTTCCCCGAGCTCGCCGTTCGCTCCCCTGCAACCGCAGTGAGCTACTGACCCTTCTCCCCCTCTCCGTTCTAGCTCTCGGACACCATATGCGCTGCCTCGAGTTCGCCCGCACACACCGCCGCCTGTGCTCGCCGCCGACGAGTCTCCGACCATCTAATGGTCCGGCTGTCGTGCCCAGCTTCCTCCCCACGCCGCGTAGAGCACGTACGTGCCCCGCTTGATCCTCCACGACCGTCACAAGGATGACCCCGACCTCACCCGAGCCCCGGCAAACGCCAAGGTCGACGCCGGCGACGACTCCGGCCACCCCAGGCCCAACCACCCATACCACTCGACGCGGACGAGTGCCCGCATCACTTAGATGCCCTCAGCCGGCCATTTGGTCGCCGGAGGAAGAAACTCGCACCCCTCCGCCGTCCCTGGCCTTGCCGGCGACGAGCCCCGGGTCAACTCCGGCGAGTTTGATCCGGGTTGACCCCAGTTTGAATTCCCCTTACTCACTGACGTGTGGGCCCGAGGCCACTAATTAAACAAGATTAGTATTAGTTTAACACTAACTAACTTTAGTTAGTTAGTTGACACTGACAGATGGGACCCACTGGTCAGGGTTGACCTGGACCGTCTCAGTTGACCGCTGACGTCACACTGACGACAGGCTGACATAGTAAATCAACCATAGCTCCAAATCAAAGAATTCATATATGAAAAATGATCAAAAAAATTCAATCTATCCATCTGTAATGGTTTCATGCATGACAAAACAAGTTAACATTGTTGTTTAAGCAAAATAAGATTATGCACTAATAAGGCTATGTTAAATGAGCTAACATTTGAATCTTTGATTCAAATGAGTTCATTCCTTTCTGTTTTAGCTTGCATTAGGCCAAGACACTTTGATTTTGCCATGTCATAGCATGCATCATATTGTTGCATATTGTCATGTGTTGATTATGTTCGGTGTGTCTTTCGTGGTAGGTTCTGCCTCCGAGGATAACCCCGAGTATCCGTCTGAAGGGCAGTACCCTACTACCACTACATCAGGTAAGCAACCCATTGATCATTCTGATACAAACCCATGTTCTCGCTTCTGCTCTTTATTATTGCATTAAGACAACGCGATTCAAACTGTTGTGTGCTACGGTAGTTCAACCCTTATCCGCTGCATGACCTGTCATTGCCACAGTAACTAGATGAAACCCACTAGCATGTGTAGGAGTTGATTGAGCCATGTATGTGTTTCCTACCTTGCTATGCCTGCTATGCTTAGAGTTGTGTCAGGTCTGGTTCATCTGGGTGATGGGCTAGAGTGAAATGATTATGTCGGTAATGTGAGGGATGTGTTGAACATGATTTGGTAAAGGTATCGATGAGAGGCCATGTAGGAGTACATGGTGGGTTGTCTCATTGAGGTCGTCCATAAGAACTGAGATCTATATGTGTGATTTAAGATTCAGTTACTACCATACATTGGGCCCGAAACCAATGGACCCTCTCGGCTTCTTATTCACACTAGTACTCTGTCCAGGAGTTGCAATTAGTTTCTGGTGTTTGTAGGTTATGTGTTGGTGGCCGTGCGTAGCACTGACCCTAGGGGTGGGCTATGTTGCGGTAGATACACCGTGTCACGGTGTACCGAGTCACCCGTTTGGTGTCCCGGGAACCCTGTTCACATCGTTCGGGGCCGTATGTGGAAACCTCGGCCGGACTCCCTGCGGATGGAACCTGGATAGGCAATAAACCTAGACTAGAGGCTTGAGTGTTTAGGTAGGCCGTGGCCGACACCATCGTTGGGCTTCCGCTTGAAGGTTGCCCAGTACATGTCGTGTAAACGGCGGTAAGTGGTGAAAGCGTGTATGAAGAAGTACACCCCTGCAGGGTATAAAACTATTCGAATAGCCACGTCCGTGGTAAAGGACTACTTGGTTGCCTATACAGTTCGTAGACAAGTTAATGGATACTACTAAAAGACTCAAGATAAGTGTGAGTACCGAGGATGGCCCTCTCATAGGATGACGAGGGAGGATCCCCGGTGGAGTATTGTGTTGGTGAGTAGTGGACTCGTGTGCAGAAACTATTTTTACTAGTGGAGTTCCGTAGGATAGCTTAGCCAAGAGTCAAAGCTGGCTTGCTACAATAACCCCACCACCTTCTTGAGAATGAGCATGTATAGTAGGTTCTGATGTAAGACTTGCTGAGTACCTTTGTACTCATGTTTGCTTAATTACTGTTTTCAGACGACAACACCGCCCCTCTGATGGGTTTTATGTAGACCTCGACGTCGATGAGTAACTCGCCACCCAGGTGGTGATCCTGGCCATGGAGGGCCTTATGTAGATAGACAGGCTTCGAGAAGCCTTCTTTCTTTCTAGTGTCTGTACTCAGACTATTTGCTTCCGCATGTGCTTGTATGCTTGTATGACTTGAGTGTCGGGTCATGTGACCCCTACCTGTATGAACATGTTATGTATGGCTCTCTGGAGCCTTTAAATAAGGTACTTGAGTTGTAGAGTTTTGTTGTGATGCCATGTTGTATGTACTCATATCGGGCATATTGTGTGTATGATTGAAATGCTTGGTATGAGTGGGATCCGACAATCTAGTTGTTTATCCTTGGCAGCCTTTCTTATGGGGAAATGTAGTCTAGTGTTCCTCGAGCCATAGTAGTCTGCTACAGCCCGGTTCACCGGAGTCCTGCTAGCCCAGCACTACTGCTCAGGACACTTGACTGGCCGGCATGTGTTTCACTTTGTTCCTATGTCTGTCCCTTCAGGGAAATGTCACGCGGTGACATCCGGAGTCCTGTCTAGCCTGCTACAGCCCGGGTTCCCGGGAGTCCTGTTAGCCCAGTGCTACAGCCCGGATTCACTCGCTGATGACCAACATGCTCGATGTGATTCATGTATGCCTGTCTCCATAGGTCTGTGCCGCTTTGGATTCACGATTAGCCATGTCGGCCCGGGTTCTCTATCATATGGATGCTAGCGACACTATCATATACGTGAGCCAAAAGGCGCAAACGGTCCCGGGCCATAGTAAGGCGACACTCGTGGGGATACTGTGCGTGAGGCCGCAATGTGATATGAGGTGTTACCGGCTAGATCGATGTGACTTGGAACCGGGTCCTGACAGCGTTGGCATCAGAGCCGGACTGCCTGTAGGTTCTTTGAGCCAAACTGGTCGATGTCGAGTCTAGAAATGGTTTAGTTATACGTAGGGGAATTGATTGTGGGAGGGAACGTAAGGATCTTTTACTTCTTTACCTTGTGCCCTCTGATCTGAGTCATTCTCTTCTCGTTCAATGTGGGTTAAGGACTAGGCTCTCTTCTTCTATCAGGTTCACGTGTTACTAATCCGTAGTAGCTTATAGGATTGTTGTTACAAGCCTCAGTATAGTTTCTACTACTTTTAGTATGTTGCCAGTTGAATCAGAACCTTGATATGATGTTATTGAGGGGTATTGCAAACTGTGATGGATGTCTCAAATCTTTTTCTGAGCATTTACAGCTGTTATGCTGTCCAATTTTCCCTAGAAATTCTAATGTCTTTGCATTGTGGTTGTGCTTTCAGATGGCCACTCGTGCTCAAAACCAAGTGGTTCGCCTGACCCGGTGCCTCGATGTGCCCGGTCATACTGCTATGTTAGTCCGGGTAATGACTGAGACGGGTTACCATTGGTATCCCGAATACACTGTCGAAGAGCAATTCCGAGACTTCAACCAGAGGCAGTACCTCTGTACCGTCAAGATATATCCCTCTTATCCTGGAGCCACTAAGCCCCTTCACTGTTCCTATGGACTCGGGGTTACTATTGAGATGGCTGTGCAGGATGCTACCTATTCCATGATGACCATCAAGCGAGTCTGGACTAGCCTGCTTCGGAACACCGACTTCCGTTATATGCCAGCTTCACTTCAGGGAGCGCAAGGGTATCTCCAGGCTATCTATGCTGACCCCACACATGAGGAGTCACTACTCCGCACCACTGCCGAGATGCTCGAGGATAAGGACCGCGAAAATCGGGCCTTGCGTATGGAGCTTTTTAACTCTCTGCTGATCACTGGGCCACTTTGACTCGGTTTGCACCGGTGGTACAGGCAGGATACATGGATCTGAGGGATCTGTACCCTGTATGGTCTGGATTGCCAGATTGTATGGAGTGGCGCGATGTAGGAGGCATCACCCCTCCTCGTGGTCCCCGTCTGCCACCACCTGTGGGACCAAGGCCACATCCGAGTCCCTATGGTCCGCAGGCTCCGCAGGACCGTCTGTTCCCAGATGATCATGTTCCACATCCAGGTTTTTGTGGCTACTTCTATGAGGATTACTACGGAGTCGTCTGAGCTAGTAGTAGTTTCACTAGAATTGTAGTAGTTGTATCTCCACTGTCCTGCGTGACTTGTGGAATATGACTTAGTGTGTAATCAATTCCGGAGGTGTAGGAAAATAATGTATAGGAGCTTGGAATGCCTTCGATGAGATGTAATGTCTTTCACCGTAGTTGTACCCTAGCCTGGGCTTGTACTAAACTATGTACGGTGTGTATGACCAATGGTATATATATGGCAGTTTCTATATTACCATGTCGTGCAATGAACATCTTAGCATTCCATGTTATCCATTACATTCTGCACTTCCTTGCTAAGTTTGTGCCATCCTTATCTAAACCGTTGTCTTGTTTTCTCCTAGGATGGTCAACACCCGCAGCAACCCTGCTGCCCCGGAGCAGGGGGAAGCCAGTGCAGCTAGGGGTGAAAATCTGCCTCACCCGCCTTCTCTGGCCGAAGTGATGCTGGAGGCGGAAAGAAACAAGCGTGAGAGTAACCGCTTGCTGGAGCGGATTGAGCAGAACACTGCATGCCATCAGCGAATTGACTTGGTGTCAATCAATGACTTCATCAAGCTGTACCCACCAAAGTTTAACCATTCCGTCGAGCCCCTCGACGCGGATGACTGGCTTCGCAGCATCATCCACAAGCTATGTTCTACCAACGTAGCCGAAGCTGACAAGGTTACTTATGCTGCCTATCACCTCAAAGGCCCTGCTAGCCTTTGGTGGGAAAACTTTGAAGCTATGCGCCCGGTCGGCCAAATCACTACTTGGGCTGAATTCAGTGAGGCTTTCCGTGAGCATCACATTCCGGAAGGTCTCATAGATCGCAAGAGGGAAGAGTTCTTCAATTTCACCCAAGGAAGACTGACTGTGGATGCATATAGTCGTGAATTTGGGAATCTGGCACGATATGCTCCTTAAGAAGTATCTACCGATGCTAAGAAGCAGGCAATGTTCCGCAAGGGACTTAGCCCCGAGCTTCGCCGCGATCTTCGTCTGCACAAGTGCACCTCCTTTCAGAAGTTGGTCAATAAAGCCATCAGTGCTGAGTCAAGCCAGTCTGACTATGATGCTTCACGCAAGCACTCACGTGATTTTGGCTCTTCATCCGGCTCTGGATCTCAGAAGCGCCGTGTGTGGATTCCAAGCACGACACTGCCACCCAGGTTCATTCCGAGGCCATCCTTTGAGGCGCCTCGTCCCAACCAGCAGTTTGCACCGCGCAAGCCCTATGGTGGCCCCGCTACTAATGCTGCTCCACGTCCCAATGTTGTGACGTGTTTCAAGGGTGGAGAGTCGGGTCACTATAGCCGAGAGTGTCCCCAGAACAACAACCCCAATCAGTCTGGAAAGTCCGTTGGCCGTGGTAAGCCAGCGGGAAAGACATTCTACACCAAGCCGGTCACCATTGCACGTGGCCATGTCAACTATGTTTCAGCCGAGGAGGCTCATGAGGATCCTAACGTCATCCTTGGTACGCTCCTTGTTAACTGTCATGATCGGTTTTCCGGGTATTAATTTCCAGAAAATGGCCGTTGTGCTCACCAGCCCCAGGATTACTGTTAGCTGATGAGGCACCAGCTTGATACAGAAATTCCAAGCAAAAATACAAAATGTGTAGTACAAGACCATTGTGGCCTATGAGTACATCAAATGGTTTCTAGTGGTTGAGGGCGGAAGCGGTTTGTGGATCACCACGGTCTATGGGACTCCATTTCCCACAGGAACAGCTGACCAGGTTAACTCCTATCTTCGCGAGGCTGCTATCACCGTTGCTTAGGTCCCGAGGCTGTCATCGCCACGCTCCTCTCCAAGCAAGCAATCTAGCCAAGACAATAGCCAGGGACAAGCCAGTGAGTACTTTGAATGTACTCGCAAACATTAAGAACACAGGTATAATATAATTGATCAACATACACTGAAATATTCCATGATCACATCGTCAGTCATAAATAAAATCTTGATGCATGCAAGCAGGTTATTTATATGCAACCGGAATATGCAATGACAGAATAGAAATAAAATGCACTGATCGGATGCCTGAAGCGACGTCTCGAAAGGATAGTAAAAGTGAGCATGCCTTAGTCGGGCGTCTTAGTGACACCACATAAGGGGCTTATAAAGTAAATAAAATAACAAGCATGCCACAGTCGGGCGTCTGAGCGACGCCACATAAAGGGCTTATGAGAAAATGAAATAACAAACATGCCACAGTCGGGCGTCTGAGCGACGCCACATAAAGGGCTTATGAGAAAATGAAATAACAAACATGCCACAGTCGGGCGTCTGAGCGACGCCACATAAAGGGCTTATGAGAAAATGAAATAACAAACATGCCACAGTCGGGCGTCTGAGCGACGCCACATAAAGGGCTTGTAAGTAAATGAAATAACGAACCTGCCACAGTCGGGCGTCTGAGCGACGCCACATAAAGGGCCTATATATATAAACATAATCATAGTGAATATCCAGGGGGTGGTACCGTCCCAGGGATATTCATTATTTCAAACAATGCAAATAGTTAGTCCATAATGATAATAATCATAACCATCATATATCACAAGTCATAATCAATATTCGGGTTTAGTAGTTTCTCCTTCGAAGACCGACACTAAGACCGACACTTGACCCATCCCAGACTGTAGTCCTTAACCATGGACACGGCTATTCGAATAGGTTTAATATCTCTGCAGAGAGTGTACTCTTTACCCACGAGTAACGGATTCCTTTAGTCCATTGGACTAATTCCGTCTACGGTCTTTTAATTGAAACACACCTGACTTGCACACACCAGCTTTTACTCGTGTCTGGAATCACCCATGACACCTGTTAAGCAAAACTCTAAGTGGGGAGGCTACAACCTCGCGTAGCATGGGATCAAATTTCTATCGCGCGCTCTAAGGGGTGCCCCCCTCTTGGTCCCAACCGGATACACCCATGCCCCCGGACCAGGTGGCATGCCTACCGGCTACAACCGGTATCTTCCACCATGGCCTCTCTGTACGGTGTGTGCCAGGACAAGGGTTAACAACTTACTGAACCATACCCCACCTACGGTAGGGACCAGTTGCAGTACGAAACAAGTATGGGGGTTACCGGAACAAGACTCGATATACAGCCGACTCTGGAGGCTTATAAGTTCCCTGCATGACATGTATAACAAATATATTTCAACCAACAGAATCGCCACCCATTATACCTTACTATGCCATACCGGACATAACCGTCCCGACGGAGACCGGCGACAAGCTCACGCCTACCCAAGGCAGAGGCTTTCCCCGGTTCCTTTCTGGCATGCATGCAAGGCACATGAGGATGATTACCATCACATGTATATTCATTTCCAACAGCAAGGAAATCACTAATATGCATTCATGCAAATGATCGCATCATCACATAAAATAACGAGTTCTCCGAAATAAGGTGGTGTTATAATCGTGTCAACCAACACATCAAAAATATTATGCCAGGGTTCAAGATGCTTGCCTTCATGGTGTGGTAAGGCAGGGTGCACTCCAAATCTTTTGAAAGCTTTCTTCTCTTCAAAAATCCTATTTTCAAAAATATGCAAATAACACATATTTCAAAAACAGTACAAAAAAGTTGTTTGGAAAATTTTCAAATAAATCTTAAAATAAACTAGACAGAATTTGAGAGATGTAGGAAAAAGAATCAATTCATTTGGAGTTATAATTAAAAAGTTATAGCCAGTCAAAGTTGTGGTCAAAATCTGTTTTTTTTAAATAAAACAAAAAGAAAACGTTTCAGTCACGAATACGCTTTCGGTGCAGGGAAAACGTACTGGGGAATTATACGTCTTCACTTAAACACGTGGACCGGTGCGGGGGTCACTGATAGTGGGCCCGCCTGGCTCACTGGTCAGGTTTGACCAGTCGCCGCGCCCCTTCTCCCTCCTCTGTCCGAGCGAGGCGAGGCTCCGGCGACCAACGCCGGCGAGCGGCGGCTCCTTGCGGCCTCTGGGGGGGCGGGGATGGATCCGCCAAACTGGGGCGGTCCTCCCAGTAGTCGTTGGATCGGCGGGGACGGAGTGAGCTGCCGGTCGGCGAGCTTCGCGGCGGAGGGGGTTTCGTGGGCAAAGTGAATTTTCTCCTGCGGCGAGTCCCGAGCAGAATTGAGTGGGGGTTTGGACTCATGAGAGGGAGAGGGAGTTCCTGGTGAAGAGAGTGGAGAGGGGGAGGTCCTGGTGGCGCCGGAGTGAACGAGGCAGTGGCGGCGGCCGTGCTTGCCGGAGAAGAAGGAGACGACCATCTCCGGTCCTTCTACTGCTACGGGAGGATCCGCGAGAGGGTGAGAGAGTTTGCTTGAGGGTTTGGCGAGCTCGGGGGTCCTTATATAGATGGTCGGGGGCGGTTCCGACGATGGCCGAGGACAAGAACGCCGGCGACCGCCATTCTGTAGCTAGGGCGACGTGGCGGCGACGAGAGCTAGCAGACACGCTTGGGGATAAGCTTGCGTTGTTCCCAGGGGCAGGTGGCGAGCCGGGGTGGCTTTGGCGGCGCCGATCGTGGCAGAGGCGCTTCGGACACCGGCGTGCCGCCAAGAGGGCTCTGGTGGTGGCTCTGTAGGGCGCCAGGGTGGGCTGGCGTGTTGTGGCAAGAAGGGGAGCGCGTGGCGTGGTTCTGCAGTGTGGGCCAAGCCAGGGGCGCGACGCGGCGGCTCGTGTGCGCGGCTGAAGTTGGCGCGCTCTGGGTGCGCCCAGTGCATGCCTACCAGCTGCTCGGTGAAATGCCATGGCACTCCAGAGCGCTCGGTTGGAGCTGGGGTTTGGCAGGTCTAGGCTAGGTCTTGCAAGGAGATCAGTGGACAAGCTTGATGGGTTAGAGGATCAAGTTCATAACACAAACTTACACTCATGCCAAATCTGTTCATGCCCACAGGGTGTTTGTCAAAATGCCAGAGGCATCTAGGCAGTTCTTGGAGGGGCCAAAATCTCCAGATAGAAGTCTCTTTGGATGCACAAGAGGGTGGTGAGGTTAGTTGGTGGAAAGCACAAACTTGCTAGTGCAAGTTTTGCAGAATTTCAATTCTGGACAGAAGGTTAATGGCACTATTCCATGAACCAAAAGTGATCCAATGGGTGCATGCTCCTGGACTTAGGGGTTTGGTAGGGCTGTCTACAAGTAGGAGAAAACACAAGATCATTGGAGCAAAATTAAATAGGGTTGTAGTAGAAATCACAAGGCTGGACCAGAATGAAAATGAGGTTGATTCACTCAACTTTTTCAAAGAACAACACTAGGTTTTTGCATAATGTTGAATCATATGCTACTACCAACATCCCATAATTTTGGTGGAGGCTAGAAAGAAATATTTAAATGAGTTGCAGTGCAAAATTGCACTCTGGACCAGAGAAGAAAAATTGATGCAGAGCTCAAAATATTACATGAATAAAAGATATTTTTGCATAACAGTGATTTAAAAACATCACATGACATCTCCAAATTTTGGTTGGAATTTTAAGTGAATTTATCAAATGGTTGTAGTTCAAATATGGCCATATAACCTTGGAAAACCATTTTTCAAGAAAATACAAATTAAGCAAATTAATTATGTAATTAGTTCTACTAATAAAAGAAAAGTTTTTCTTGAGAGGTTAAACAAGTCCAATAACATATTTGAAAAGTTTTCACTTTGGGGAAAAACTCCATAAATCAAGGGAGAAAAAGGTTCAAAAATAAAAAGGGAGCCCAGAAAATAAAAGTTTTAATTTCCTGGCAAAAATTTTAATTAATAAAACAAGGTCAAAAATTTGGGGTGTCACAACACTACCCCCCTTAAGAAAAATCTCGTCCTCGAGATTTGATAAGGGTTGTTTTTTTTTGAAAATATCTTCCGTGTTAGTTGGAACCAAAAAGCTTACTCATAGCACAAACTTTGTGTGGCCGGGGTTGGTTTTTTTTTGGTACGCTCGAAGTAAAATGCAACCGTTCACTGACGTACACAAGCATGGTAAAAAAAATCGAGGCGCTCAAGCAAACATCATTCAATCATGGCGACACTCAAATACAGGGCGTGGTCGTACTAAGGCTCGGTACTAATCGAGTAAATTAGTCTACCTCGTTCATATCCAAGCGGGCGTGCCTTGTGGATGTCGAGGCTTCTCTTCGGGTCTCACTGTGGACGATGGGTCCTGGCATTTTAGCTCGGTTTGGGTAGAGGCTGTGCTGTGTTGGGTTGAGGCTGGCGTGCCCTTTTATAGAAAAGGGAACTGAGTCTTCCTTCGCATGCTTGCGAGAAGAACTATTCGGGATTCGGTCACTGGCGCATGAGCGACAAGTTGGGTTGATAGGTTGGGCACCGACTGCCAAAAGGTGTCGGGTCACTGTGTGGCTATCTTGCAAGGGAAGCTTGGTTGGGGTTTGGTTACGGTCTGGTGGGTTGGTTTGCCTAAGTTTATTGACCTCGCTGAGATAGGATTAGCCAATGGTCAGCCTGGCTCTGATACCAAGTCTGTCACGACCGGTTTTCCGGGTATTAATTTCCAGAAAATGGCCGTTGTGCTCACCAGCCCCAGGATTACTGTTAGCTGATGAAGCACCAGCTTGATACAGAAATTCCAAGCAAAAATACAAAATGTGTAGTACAAGACCATTGTGGCCTATGAGTACATCAAATGGTTTCTAGTGGTTGAGGGCGGAAGCGGTTTGTGGATCACCACGGTCTATGGGACTCCATTTCCCACAGGAACAGCTGACCAGGTTAACTCCTATCTTCGCGAGGCTGCTATCACCGTTGCTTAGGTCCCGAGGCTGTCATCGCCACGCTCCTCTCCAAGCAAGCAATCTAGCCAAGACAATAGCCAGGGACAAGCCAGTGAGTACTTTGAATGTACTCGCAAACATTAAGAACACAGGTATAATATAATTGATCAACATACACTGAAATATTCCATGATCACATCGTTAGTCATAAATAAAATCTTGATGCATGCAAGAAGGTTATTTATATGCAACTGGAATATGCAATGATAGAATAGAAATAAAATGCACCGATCGGATGCCTGAAGCGACGTCTCGAAAGGATAGTAAAAGTGAGCATGCCTCAGTCGGGCGTCTTAGCGACACCACATAAGGGGCTTATAAAGTAAATAAAATAACAAGCATGCCACAGTCGGGCGTCTGAGCGACGCCACGTAAAGGGCTTATGAGAAAATGAAATAACAAACATGCCACAGTCGGGCGTCTGAGCGACGCCACATAAATGGCTTATGAGAAAATGAAATAACAAACATGCCACAGTCGGGCGTCTGAGCGACGCCACATAAAGGGCTTGTAAGTAAATGAAATAACGAACCTGCCACAGTCGGGCGTCTGAGCGACGCCACATAAAGGGCCTATATATATATAAACATAATCGTAGTGAATATCCAGGGGGTGGTACCGTCCCAGGGATATTCATTATTTCAAACAATGCAAACGGTTAGTCCATAATGATAATAATCATAACCATCATATATCACAATCATAATCAATATTCGGGTTTAGTAGTTTCTCCTCCGAAGACCGACACTAAGACCGACACTTGACCCATCCCAGACTGTAGTCCTTAACCATGGACACGGCTATTCGAATAGGTTTAATATCTCTGCAGAGAGTGTACTCTTTACCCACGAGTAACGGATTCCTTTAGTCCATCGGACTAATTCCGTCTACGATCTTTTAATTGAAACACACCTGACTTGCACACACTAGCTTTTACTCGTGTCTGGAATCACCCATGACACCTGTTAAGCAAAACTCTAAGTGGGGAGGCTACAACCTCGCGTAGCATGGGATCAAATTTCTATCGCACGCTCTAAGGGGTGCCCCCCTCTTGGTCCCAACCGGATACACCCATGCCCCCGGACTAGGTGGCATGCCTACCGGCTACAACCGGTATCTTCCACCATGGCCTCTCTGTACGGTGTGTGCCAAGACAAGGGTTAACAACTTACTGAACCATACCCCACCTACGATAGGGACCAGTGGCAGTACGAAACAAGTATGGGGGTTACCGGAACAAGACTCGATCTACGGCGGACTCTGGAGGCTTATAAGTTCCCTGCATGACATGTATAACAAATATATTTCAACCAACAGAATCGCCACCCATTATACCTTACTATGCCATACCGGACATAACCGTCCTGACGGAGACCGGCGACAAGCTCACGCCTACCC
Organism: Triticum dicoccoides; assembly: GCF_002162155.2. Taxonomy (NCBI): domain Eukaryota; kingdom Viridiplantae; phylum Streptophyta; class Magnoliopsida; order Poales; family Poaceae; genus Triticum; species Triticum dicoccoides. The sequence goes on along the minus strand of NC_041386.1, from coordinate 233,845,415 downwards.
AAGGCAGAGGCTTTCCCGGGTTCCTTTCTGGCATGCATGCAAGGCACATGAGGATGATTACCATCACATGTATATTCATTTCCAACAGCAAGGAAATCACTAATATGCATTCATGGAAATGATCGCATCATCACATAAAATAACGAGCTCTCCGAAATAAGGTGGTGTTATAATCGTGTCAACCAACACATCAAAAATATTATGCCAGGGTTCAAGATGCTTGCCTTCATGGTGTGGAAAGGCAGGGTGCACTCCAAATCTTTTGAAAGCTTTCTTCTCTTCAAAAATCCTATTTTCAAAAATATGCAAATAACACATATTTCAAAAACTGTACAAAAAAGGTGTTTGGAAAATTTTCAAATAAATCTTAAAATAAACTAGACAGAATTTGAGAGATGTAGGAAAAAGAATCAATTCATTTGGAGTTATAATTAAAAAGTTATAGCCAGTCAAAGTTGTGGTCAAAATCTGTTTTTTTTAAATAAAACAAAAAGAAAACGTTTCAGTCACGAATACGCTTTCGGTGCAGGGAAAACGTACTGGGGAATTATACGTCTTCACTTAAACACGTGGACCGGTGCGGGGGTCACTGACAGTGGGCCCGCCTGGCCCACTGGTCAGGTTTGACCAGTTGCCGTGCCCCTTCTCCCTCCTCTGTCCGAGCGAGGCGAGGCTCCGGCGACCAACGCCGGCGAGCGGCGGCTCCTTGCGGCCTC
>NC_041386.1:233808446-233844282 GCF_002162155.2 Triticum dicoccoides | reverse complement strand
TGAGCTGCCAGTCGGCGAGCTTCGCGGCTGAGGGGGTTTCGGGGGCAAAGTGAATTTTCTCCTGCGGCGAGTCCCGAGCAAAATTGAGTGGGGGTTTGGACTCATGAGAGGGAGAGGGAGTTCCTGGTGAAGAGAGTGGAGAGGGGGAGGTCCTGGTGGCGCCGGAGTGAACGAGGCAGTGGCGGCGGCCGTGGTTGCCGGAGAAGAAGGAGACGACCATCTCCGGTCCTTCTACTGCTACGGGAGGATCCGCAAGAGGGTGAGAGAGTTTTCTTGAGGGTTTGGCGAGCTCGAGGGTCCTTATATAGACGGTCGGGGGCGGTTCCGACGATGGCCGAGGACAAGAACGCCGGCGACCACCATTCTGTAGCTAGGGCGACGTGGCGGCGACGAGAGCTAGCAGACACGCTTGGGGATAAGCTTGCACTGTTCCCAGGGGCAGGTGGCGAGCGGGGGTGGCTTTGGCGGCGCCGACCGTGGCAGAGGCGCTGCGGATGCCGGCGTGCCGCCAAGAGGGCTCTGGCGGTGGCTCTGTAGGGTGCCAGGGTGGGCTGGCGTGTTGTGGCGAGAAGGGGAGCGCGTGGCGTGGTTCTGCAGTGTGGGCCAAGCCAGGGGCGCGACGCGGCAGCTCGTGTGCGCGGCTGCAGTTGGCGCGCTATGGGCACGCCCAGTGCACGCCTACCAGCTGCTCGGCGAAATGCCATGGCACTCCAGAGCGCTCGGTTGGAGCTGGGGTTTGGCAGGTCTAGGCTAGGTCTTGCAAGGAGATCAGTGGACAAGCTTGATGGGTCAGAGGATCAAGTTCATAACACAAACTTACACTCATGCCTAATCTGTTCATGCCCACAGGGTGTTTGTCAAAATGCCAGAGGCATCTAGGCAGTTCTTGGAGGGGCCAAAATCTCCAGATAGAAGTCTCTTTGGATGCACAAGAGGGTGGTGAGGTTAGTTGGTGGAAAGCACAAACTTGCTAGTGCAAGTTTTGCAGAATTTCAATTCTGGACAGAAGGTTAATGGCACTATTCCATGAACCAAAAGTGATCCAATGGGTGCATGCTCCTGGACTTAGGGGTTTGGTAGGGCTGTCTACAAGTAGGAGAAAACACAAGATCATTGGAGCAAAATTAAATAGGGTTGTAGTAGAAATCACAAGGCTGGACCAGAATGAAAATGAGGTTGATTCACTCAACTTTTTCAAAGAACAACACTAGGTTTTTGCATAATGTTGAATCATATGCTACTACCAACATCCCATAATTTTGGTGGAGGCTAGAAAGAAATATATAAATGAGTTGCAGTGCAAAATTGCACTCTGGACCAGAGAAGAAAAATTGATGCAGAGCTCAAAATATTACATGAATAAAAGATATTTTTGCATAAAAGTGATTTAAAAACATCACATGACATCTCCAAATTTTGTTTGGAATTTTAAGTGAATTTATCAAATGGTTGTAGTTCAAATATGGCCATATAACCTTGGAAAACCATTTTTCAAGAAAATACAAATTAAGCAAATTAATTATGTAATTAGTTCTACTAATAAAAGAAAAGTTTTTCTTGAGAGGTTAAACAAGTCCAATAAAATATTTGAAAAGTTTTCACTTTGGGGAAAAACTCCATAAACCAAGGGAGAAAAAGGTTCAAACATAAAAAGGGAGCCCAGAAAATAAAAGTTTTAATTTCCTGGAAAAAAATTTAATTGATAAAACGAGGTCAAAAATTTGGGGTGTCACATTAACTGCCATCCGGCATCTGTTCTTTTCAATACTGGAGCAACTCATTCATTCATATCCGAGAACTATGCTCGATTGCATAACACGACATTCTGTGACATGCCCACTTCCATGGTAATTCAAACTCCGGGTTCCACATGGCAAACTTCTAGAGTAAGCCATGGGAACGAAATTCTTGTTGATAGACTTGCCTTCCTTGCATCCTTAATAGCTCTCAAGTCCTCGGACGTAAACATCATCTTGGGTATGGACTGGATGTCAGCTCATTATGCTAAGATTGATTGTGCCACTAGAACCGTTCAACTTACTCACCCATCGGGCAAGACAGTCAATGTCTTAACTCGAGTGGCCAAGCGCCAGCTTTACTGCCTAAATGCCAACCCCTTCCAGACCTTGAGGATATTCCGGTAGTCCGGGACTTTCCGGATGTCTTTCCAGAAGAACTGCCAGGTGTTCCACCTGACAGGGATGTCGAGATTGTCATAGACCTTGTTCCATGAACCGTTCCAATTTCTAGGAGACCCTATAAGATGGCACCCTTAGAACTAGCCGAGCTTAAGAACCAACTCGATGAGTCCTTGAAAACGGGTTTCATCCGTCCTAGTTCCTCTCCTTGGGCTTGCCCCGTCCTCTTCGTCAAAAAGAAGGATGGAACGGATCGGATGGTTGTAGATTACCGACCTGTCAACTTGGTCACTATCAAGAACAAGTATCCGCTTCCCAGGATCAACGATCTGTATGATCAGCTCACTGGATCCTCAGTCTTTTCCAAGATGGATTTGAGGTTGGTCTACCATCAAATCAAAATTAGAAATGGGGACATTCCCAAAACGGCCTTTGTTACTCGTTATGGCCAATACGAGTACACCGTTATGTCCTTCGGTTTAACCAATGCCCCAGCCACCTTCTCTCGGTTAATGAACTCGGTCTTCATGGAGTATTTGGATAAATTCGTCGTAGTTTACCTCGATGACATACTCATCTACTCCAAGAATGAAGAGGAACATGCCGAACATCTAAGGCTGGTATTGACGAAACTTCGAGAGCATCGCCTTTATGCCAAATTCTCCAAGTGTGAATTTTGGTTGCCAGAAGTGACCTATCTAGGCCATGTAATCTCTAGTAAGGGTATTGCTGTCCATCCTGAGCGAGTTCAAGCCGTCCTTGATTGGACTCCACCTGAGACGGTCAAGCAAGTTCGGAGCTTCCTTGTCTTAGCGAGCTATTGCCGCCGCTTCGTCGAGAATTTCTCCAAGGTTGCTAAACCTCTAACTGAACTCCTCAAGAAAGATAAAAAGTTCGAGTGGACCCCATAGTGCGAGTTCAGCTTTCAGGAACTGAAAAGACGTCTGACATCTGCTCCCGTACTGGTACCACCAGATTTCTCCAAGGACTTTATTATCTATTGTGACGCCTCGCGACAATAGGTTGCATACTCATGCAAGATCGTCAGGTAATTGCCTATGCTTCACAGCAATTACACCCACATGAGGAAAATTATCCCACACATGATCTAGAGTTTGCAGCTGTAGTCCATGCACTTAAAACTTGGCGACATTACCTCCTCGGTAATCGTTGTGAGATCTTCACCGATCACCAAAGTTTGAAATATATCTTCACCCAACCAGATTTGAATCTCAGGCAAAGACGTTGGGTCGAGTTGATCTCGGATTACGACTTAGGAATAACTTACACCCCGGGCAAAGCCAATGTCATGGCTGATGCGCTAAGTCGTAAATCTTATTGTAACAACCTGATGTTACAACAAAGTCAACCACTTCTCCATGAGGAATTTCGTAAGCTCAATCTTCACATTGTTCCTCGAGGATTCCTATCCACCCTGGTGGCGGAACCTACCCTTACGGATCAGATCATCAAGGCATAGAAGGTAGATCCGGGAATCTCGTATTAGGAGAAACGTTAAGAAAGGAGTCGCAAATTGTTTCTCCGCTGATGATCAAGGTGTCGTATACTTTGGAAACCGTTTAGTGGTTCCCAAGGCACGAAACCTGAGACGGCTGATCCTTAAGGAAGCTCATGAATCCCCTCGCACCATTCATCTCGGTAGTACTAAAATGTATCAAGACCTACGCCAGAGGTTCTGGTGGACTAGGATGAAGAGAGAAGTCGCTCAATACATTGCTAATTGCGATGTTTGTCATCGTGTTAAAGCAGAGCATCAACGGCCTGCTGGCACCCTTCAACCTTTGGCTATTCCTAAGTGGAAATGGGATAAAATCAGTATGGATTTCATTACTGGGTTTCCCAGGACCAAGAGAGGGAATAATGCCATCTTCGTTGTGATCGACCATCTTTCCAAAGTAGCCCATTTCCTACCTGTTCGTGAGAGTATCACCGCTAGCCAGCTAGCTGATTTATACATCTCCCGAATAGTGTCTCTTCATGGTGTCCCATTGGAAATTAACTCAGACCGTGGGAGTCTCTTCACCTCTCGATTTTGGGAAAGTTTCCAAAATGCCATGGGAACTCGTCTCTCTTTTAGCACCGCCTTCCATCCTCAATCAAGTGGTTAAGTAGAGCGAGTCAATCAAATTCTGGAAGATATGCTCCGACTTCTGTCATCTCATTCGGAATGGGTTGGGAGAAATGCCTTCCATTCGCGTAGTTTGCTTATAACAATAGTTATCAAGCTAGTTTGGGCAAAGCTCCTTTCGAAGTTCTCTATGGACGAAAATGTCGAACGCCTCTTAACTGGTCAGAAACCGGGGAAAGACAACTCTTTGGCCCGGATATGATTCAGGAAGCAGAAGAGCAGGTTCGCATTATTCGTGAGAAATTGAAAACATCCCAATCTTGTCAAAAGAGCCAATATGACCGTAAACATAAGCTCATGACTTATGAAGTCGGCGAGAAGGCTTACCTTCGGGTTACTCCGTTAAAGGGAAACCATCATTTCGGTATCAAAGGCAAATTGGCTCCTCGTTACATCCGACCCTTTCGCATTCTTTCCAAAGGAGGAGAAGTTGCCTACCAATTGGAAATACCTTCGCATCTTTCCAGAGTTCACAATGTCTTCCACGTTTCTCAACTCAGGCGTTGCTTCGTGGATCCTATCCGTGGAGTGGACCACGAAACGCTTGATCTACAAGATAACCTCTCATATCGGGAATATCCCATTCGTATCCCTGATCAAGCCGAGCGTACCACTCGACGCCATAATATCAAGTTTCTCAAGGTTCAATGGTCACACCATTCCGAGAAAGAAGCCACTTGGGAAAGGGAGGACCGTCTTCCACTTGAGTACCCCACCATCTTCTCGGAGGATCCTAAATCTCGGGACGAGATTCTTTTGAGTGGGGGTGAGTTGTCACACCCTAGCTAGTTCAAGCATTAGAGTGTGCATCATGTTTAAATTTCTCTTAAATTTGAAATGGGGCCTAATCAACCCCAACACCCCCCTGAAAATGCTAATTTCCAACAATTGGAATTTCAATGAACCCAAAATGCCCTTCATAAAAGCCCACCATTTTTGGTCTTGACTAAAGCCTCTGCCAAAAATGGTCTTGCAATTTATGGAGCCATTCTGGATTTTTTGAACAAGCCATAAGTATTTGAATTTGGGCATTTTAAATGCTATAAATATTTTAAAGTGCTCAAATAATCTTGGTAGCATTTTTAGGTAGTTGGGAATATTCCCAAATGTGTCTCTGAATATTTCCAGAGTTTTTGGAAATGAAATAGTATTTATTCTATTTCAATACACATATCAGGTAATAGAATAAATGAAAAACAAAAAAAGGAGAGAGAGAACAGAGACTTACCTGGCGCAGCCCACCTAGCCCACCAGCTCGGCCCAGTCCACTGGCTCCTGCCAGTCGTCCTCCTCCTCTCGCCAGGAGGACGAGAGGCGCGTGGCCGGCGCCCGCGGCCACACGCCGGCCACCTCCTGCTTCCGTCGACGCCCTGGACGCGTCTACGAGTGCCACGCCGACCCCCTGGACCCCTCGACCGCTCCACTCTCCCCCTGTCTCGCCTCTCTCGCTCTCTTCCCTGAAGCAGGGCACAGCCGTCGCTGCCGGCAAGCACCACCGCAGCCACCGCCATCCACTCGTTGCCTCGCCATGCCAAGAAGTTCCGCCGTCGTCCACTGCTTCTCCTCGACCCATCCCCGAGCGTTCGCTTGCCCCGGAGACGCTGCACCGAGCTCATCTTCAACCTCGGTCACCAGAGATCCCCCTCGCCGCCCCGCTCGCTCCAGCTCTTCCCCGAGCTCGCCGTTTGCTCCCCTGCAACCGCAGTGAGCTACTGACCCTTCTCCCCCTCTCCGTTCTAGCTCTCGTGCACCGTACACGCCGCCTCGAGTTCGCCCGCATGCATCGCCGCCTGTGCTCGCCGCCGACGAGTCTCCGGCCATCTAATGGTCCGGCCGTCGTGCCCAGCTTCCTCCCCGCGCCGCGTAGAGCACGTACGTGCCCCGCTTGAGCCGCCACGACCGTCACAAGGACGACCCCGACCTCACCCGAGGCCCGGCGACCGCCAAGGTCGACGCCGGCGACGACTCCGGCCACCCCAGGCCCAACCACCCATACCACTCAACGCGGACAAGTGCCCGCGTCACTTAGATACCCTCCGCCGGCCATTTGGTCGCCGGAGGAAGAAACCCGCACCCCTCCGCCGTCCCTAGCCTTGCCGGCAACGAGCCCCGGGTCAACTCTGGCGAGTTCGACCCGGGTTGACCCCAGTTTGAATTCCCCTGACTCACTGACGTGTGGGCCCAAGGCCACTAATTAAACTAGATTAGTATTAGTTTAACACTAACTAACTTTAGTTAGTTAGTTGACACTGACAGATGGGACCCACAGGTCAGGGTTGACCTGGACCGTCTTAGTTGACCGCTGACGTCACACTGACATCAGGCTGACGCAGTAAATCCTTTTCTGGATTTATTCTTTAATAGGAAATTCCGGAAAATAGCCAAAACTTCTAAAAATCATAGTAAATCAACCATAGCTCCAAATCAAACAATTTATATATGAAAAATGATAAGAAAAATTCAATCTATCCATCTGTAATGGTTTCATGCATGATAAAACAAGTTAACCTTGTTGTTTAAGCAAAATAAGATAATGCACTAATAAGGTTATGTTAAATGAGCTAACATTTGAACCTTTGATTCAAATGAGTTCATTCCTTTCTGTTTTAGCTTTTATTAGGCCAAGACACTTTCATTTTGCCATGTCATAGCATGCATCATATTGTTGCACATTGTCATGTGTTGATTATGTTCGATGTGTCTTTCGTGGTAGGTTCTGCCTCCGAGGATAACCCCGAGTATCCGTCTGAAGGGCAGTACCCTACTACCACTACATCAGGCAAGCAACCCATTGATCATTCTAATACAAACCCATGTTCTCGCTTCTGCTCTTTATTACTGCATTAAGACAACGCGATTCAAACTGCTGTGTGCTATGGTACTTCAACCCTTATCCGCTGCATGACCTGTCATTGCCACAGTAACTAGATGAAACCCACTAGCATGTGTAGGAGTTGATTGAGCCATGTATGTGTTTCCTACCTTGCTATGCCTGCTATGCTTAGAGTTGTGTCAGGTCTGGTTCATCTGGGTGATGGGCTAGAGTGAAATGGTTATGTCGGTAGTGTGAGGGATGTGTTGAACATGATTTGGTAAAGGTATCGATGAGAGGCCATGTAGGAGTACATGGTGGGTTGTCTCATTGAGGTCGTCCATAAGAACTGAGATCTGTATGTGTGATTTAAGATTCAGTTACTACCATACATTGGGCCCGAAACCAATGGACCCTCTCGGCTTCTTATTCACCCTAGTACTCTGTCCAGGAGTTGCAATTAGTTTCTGGTGTTTGTAGGTTATGTGTTGGTGGCCGTGCGTAGCGCTGACCCTAGGGGTGGGCTATTGCGGTAGATACACCATGGCACGGTGTACCGAGTCACCTGTTTGGTGTCCCGGGAACCCTGTTCACATCGTTCGGGGCCGTATGTGGAAACCTCGGCCGGACTCCCTGCGGATGGAACCTGGATAGGTGATAAACCTAGACTAGAGGCTTGAGTGTTTAGGTAGGCCGTGGCCGACACCCTCGTTGGGCTTCCGCTTGAAGGTTGCCAAGTACATGTCGTGTAAATGGCGGTAAGTGGTGAAAGCGTGTATGAAGAAGTACACCCCTGTAGGGTATAAAACTATTCGAATAGCCGCGTCCGCGGTAAAGGACTACTTGGTTGCCTATACAGTTCATAGACAAGTTAATGGATACTACTAAAAGACTCAAGATAAGTGTGAGTACCGAGGATGGCCCTCTCGTAGGATGACGAGGGAGGATCCCCGGTGGAGTATTGTGTTGGTGAGTAGTGGACTCGTGTGCGGAAACTATGTTTACTAGTGGAGTTCCGTAGGATAGCTTAGCCAAGAGTCAAAGCTGGCTTGCTGCAATAACCCCACCACCTTCTTCAGAATGAGCATGTATAGTAGGTTCTGATGTAAGACTTGCTGAGTACCTTTGTACTCATGTTTGCTTAATTACTGTTTTCAGACGACAACACCGCCCCCTCCGATGGGTTTTATGTAGACCTCGACGTCGATGAGTAACTCGCCACCCAGGTGGTGATCCTGGCCATGGAGGCCCCTATGTAGATAGACATGCTTCAAGAAGCCTTCTTTCTTTCTAGTGTCTGTACTCAGACTATTTGCTTCCGCATGTGCTTGTATGCTTGTATGACTTGAGTGTCGGGTCATGTGACCCCTACCTGTATGAACATGTTATGTATGGCTCTCTGGAGCCTTTAAATAAGGTACTTGAGTTGTAGAGTTTTTTTGTGATGCCATGTTGTATGTACTCATATCGGGCATATTGTGTGTATGATTGAAATGCTTGGTATGAGTGGGATCCGACAATCTAGTTGTTCATCCTTGGCAGCCTTTCTTATGGGGAAATGTAGTCTAGTGTTCCTCGAGCCATAGTAGTCCGCTGCAGCCCGGTTCACCGGAGTCCTGCTAGCCCAGCACTACTCCTCAGGACACTTGACTGGCCGGCATGTGTTTCACTTCGTTCCTATGTCTGTCCCTTCGGGGAAATGTCACGCGGTGACATCCGGAGTCCTGTCTAGCCTGCTACAGCCCGGGTTCCCTGGAGTCCTGTTAGCCCAGTGCTACAGCCCGGATTCACTCGATGATGACTGACATGCTCGATGTGATTCATGTATGCCTGTCTCCATAGGTATGCGCCGCTTTGGATTCACGACTAGCCATGTCGGCCCGGGTTCTCTGTCATATGGATGCTAGCGACACTATCATATACATGAGCCAAAATGCGCAAACGGTCCCGGGCCATAGTAAAGCGACACCCGTGGGGATACCGTGCGTGAGGCCGCAATGTGATATGAGGTGTTACCGGCTAGATCGATGTGACTTGGAATCGGGGTCCTGACAATGAGTCTTATTGTGTAGACAATCAAAAGGATGCAGCTGATCAGAAGAGGAGTTGTGGGTATGCCCCACAAATTCATGAGCTCATCTACTCAAAGATGGGCAAGGGCAAGTATCTTTTGGATAAGGAGCACTAGCCCATCTACCCTTATTTTGAAGACAATACTGTTGTAATGACTGAGGAAGATCCATCATATGTGCAAGCACATGAGAAGAGAGAGAAGGCAAGGGCAGAGAAAGCTGCAAGGATGCCAACTATTGAATAGGCATCTCAAGTATTCCTAAAGAGCAAGCAAGATCATCTTGGATATCATATTCAAGCTACACTGAGGATTGATAAGGGCTTGGCCACCCTGACTCAAAATCACGAAAGCCTGGAGAGGATTGTGGAAACAAAATTCTATGATCTTGATCTGGAGGTGACTAAGATTCAGACTGCAGTTGAGCAGCTTCAGGAGGAAGCAGAGGAGAAGAAGGGCAAGTCCACTACGGATGCTTTCAAGCGTGTGCCACGAGGTCCGAGGTCTACTGCAGTGCGGGTCTCAGATGCTCGAGCTTAAGTGTCAGCACCAGCAGCCACAGCTCCAGTGCCACCTCCAGCAGCCACTCCACCAGCTCCAACTACTACATCGGAAGCCTTCGTCCTTGGAGTTCTCTCTACACCACCTCCCGAAGATCAAGCCTGAGAGTCATTTAGCACTATGCATTTTTGAACTTTTTGGTAACTTGTTGCCAAAGGGGGAGAAAAATGTATAGATCATAGGCTTTGAAATAGAGTGTTGTTCCTTTTATCTCTCTTGCTATTTTGGTTGAACTTCATTGTTGAGTGCTTGTGTGAATTACTTTATTATGTCCTTGTGAGATACTTGTTGATCATGTGTTTGATCATATGCTACCCTTAATGTTTTTTGGATGATATCATCTCTTATATCCTTATATGATCATTCACAACTTGGTGATGAGCACATGATTTTAATATCTATCATTTTGAGCGCTCCACCAAGTTGTATGTGACATGGAAGAGTTACCCATGATCCTAATCGATTGTGCATTTGCATTCAAAAGCAAATTTTAAATAATGCACAAATTTAGGGGGAGCTCTTGCTTATCACATACTTCTCAAAGCGACGATGTTTTTTTATCTTATTTATCATTTGTCGAAGCTTTCAGCTATATGTTGTCATCAATTACCAAAAAGGGGGAGATTGAAAGTGCAACTATCCCTGGGTGGTTTTGGTAATTCCTAACAACATATAACTCATTGAGCTAATGCTACTTTAAGATAAATATTTTGGGAAAGCTCAATGATTGGCATGGCATGGATGAGAAAAGTGGATCCCTCAAAATTCTAAGGACAAAGAATTGGCTCAAGCTCAAAGCTCAGGACTCTACATCTTTTCATTTTAAGTGATCCAAGATCACATTGAGTCCATAGGAAAAGCCAATACTATTAAGAGGGGATGATGTGTTGCCTATTGGCTTGCTTGCTCAAAGTGCTTAGTGATATGCTCCAAAGACCTCAACTACTTTCTCACATCCACATATGTCAAACTCGGCCCCACCGAAACTTTCTATCTGGCGCCACCGAGTTCAGTTGACATAGCCATTGCCAGAAACCCTAGTCTTTCCGGTCTCACCGATAGGGATCTCGGTCTCACCGAGATGGGATTTTAATCTCTATGTTTCCCTTCGTAACGTTTCAGTCAAACCGAGATGAGCGATCGGTCCCACCGAGATTGCAATGCAAACCCTCTGTTTCCCTTTTGTAATGTTTCGGTCCAACCGAGATGAGCGAATCGGTCCCACCGAGTTTGCCTGACCAACTCTCTATTAGTCCATTACCAAAATTGGTCTCACCGAGTTTGTGTAATCGGTCTCACCGAGATCACGTTATGCCCTAACCCTAACAAAATCGGTCCCACCGAGTTGACATGTCGGTCCCACCGAAAATCCTAACGTTCACATTTTGAACTAAATCGGTCTGACCGAGTTTCATGATTCGGTCCCACCGAGTTTGGTGATTTGTGTGTAACGGTTAGATTTTGTGTGGAGGCTATTTATACCCCTCCACCCACTCTTCATTCATGAAGAGAGCTATGAGAACATGCCTACACTTCCAACATATATTTTCTGAGAGAGAACCACCTACACTTGTGTTGAGGTCAAGATATTCCACTCCAACCACATAAATCTTGATCTCTAGCCTTCCCAAGTTGCTTTCCACTCAAATCATCTTTCCACCAAATCCAAGTCCTATGAGAGAGAGTTGAGTGTTGAGGAGACTATCATTTGAAGCACAAGAGCAAGGAGTTCATCATCAACACACCGTTTGTTACCTCTTGGAGAGTGGTGTCTCCTAGATTGGCTAGGTGTCACTTGGGAGCCTCCGTCAAGATTGTGGAGTTGAACCAAGGAGTTTGTAAGGGCAAGGAGATCGCCTACTTCGTGAAGTTCTACCCGAGTGAGGCAAGTCCTTCGTGGGTGACGACCATGGTGGGATAGACAAGGTTGCTTCTTCGTGGACCCTTCGTGGGTGGAGTCCTCCGTGGACTTGCGCAACCATTACCCTTCGTGGGTTGAAGTATCCATCAACGTGGCTGTACAATAGCACCACCTATCGGAACCACGCCAAAAATCTCCATGTCTCCAATTGCGTTTGCACACTCCAAACTCCTCCTTTTACCTTCATATGAAATTGTTTTACTTTCCGCTACTATACTCTTAGAATTGCATGTGTAGGTTGATTGCTTGACTTATGCTAAGTTGCTAAAATATGCCTAGAACTAAAATTGGGAAAAGGCTAGATTTTTATTTGGTCAAGTAGTCTAATCACCCCCCTCTAGACATACTTTCGATCATGCACTTTACCTTCACCGCAAGGGGCCGAACCAGTATATAGTCGTGTGTCCTTTGTCCCATTTAACCCCTCTAAGCTAACCTAGTGTGATGGCTCCACGACTAAGTCCTCACCCAAGGACATGTGCCGTGAAAACTCCATGACAGTTGGCGCTCATCGTGGGGCCAACGGATGGTGGTTTCGAGTTCTTACAGGGTGGCTTCGAAGGGATCAAGGGGTACGCTGTGGGCTGGACGACCAAGAGTCATCGCGGAAAGCTCTACATCAACGACACACACTGGGGCCCCGAGGCCGGCTCAATCGTGTACGGGTATCGGGTCCCCTTTGGTGGAATCCACGTCTTCATCGGCAAGATCGGTGAACCGGGCCCTGAGCTGGACATCTGCACCGACATCATCGAGATGGCTCAGCGAGCACGACCCGCCCGAGGTCAACCCTCCATGAAGCGCGCCTTTGTTGGGTTCATCCATGTGGCGGAATTCAAGGATGGATCTATGTCTGGCGGTGAGACAAAGATCTACTGTGATGGTGAGTCATCCATTGGTGAGACTACTTCGTTGTATCAACTGCAGGACGGCAGGCTTGGGGGCTGTTCCGATGGCGACAATATTCCGGACCCCTGTGAGCCACCAAACCGGGCCGCCATTTTCATGGTCGGCGCATAGCAGGTGCAGAATTCTTCAACGACAGCAACTATGATTTCCGGGTCAGCAACGGTGACGGCAGCCTGGGCAGGAGGCCCCGCGAGCCCGCCGGCTCAGGTCTTGTCTGACTTCCTGGACACCTTGACAACATTGGTAACAACAGAAGTCAACCCGGCAGATCAAGATCAGCACAACACGGAAATTGCAAAACTGCGGGATCAGATAGCTCAAGCCAAGGAGGATCTGGCGGCTGAGGACGTGAGGATGACGGCAGAACGAGCTGTTCTGGATGCTCAGGCACAACGGATCCAGGTTGATTCCTTCCGGCTCTCCTTGGATCAGAACGCTTCGAACGACATCATGAGGAGAAGGCACCGGAGTCATCTACCTTCGGTCTACGAGGCGAGAAACCTCTTCAACACACCTGGTGCAGGGACCAGTGACCTGCCAGAGGTAAACCGGGCGGTAACCACGCCTAGGGCTGGAGCGCCGACTCAGCGACGCATGACGGATCCGCCTCGTCTGAACAATGTTCCACCGCAGTATGTTCCAACATCACCGGGTCATTACTCTAACCCTTTGGATAACATGATCGTTGTGGCATCGCGATTGGTGGCTATCTCGGTGGAAATACAGAGGGCTAGGGAGCTTATTCACACAGCATTGGTACAACAGGAGGCTTATTCATATAGTTGAGAGGATTCATTCAGCCCCTCGCCCAAGCCAGAGTTCTGGTAGACACATTTATTCACCGGCCGTTTCAAGCAGTGAGAGACACCGTAACCCACCCCGTGGACACGACCCGGCGCATGGTGGTGCCAGTGCTCAGGATTTGGTAGATCAGGGCAGAGCACGCCGGGAAGCTGAGCTGGCGGTTCAGCAAGGGCTCATCAACGTTCCCTAGTTTATCCGACAACTTCGATAGAGATGGGGGTAACCTCTAGAACCTTGGGAGTGCCATGTTTGGTGCCGGCTTTTCGCAACGTATGCTTGCCCAAGGATTTCAAAGGTCCTCGTAAGGTGCCCAATTACATAGCCGACTTACCCCCTGAAGCATGGGTCGAGAGTTATGAGATGGCAATGGAGCTGTTTGATGGTGATGATGCTGCATGCTCTAAGTACTTCACGATGATGTGGGAGGGGATGGCCCACAATTGGTTGAAAGGGCTACCTGCTAACTCCACTGGATCATCGGCCGAGTTAAAAGCCCGGTTCATCCAGAATTTTAAGGATACATGCAAGCAACCTATGTCGATTGTGGTTTTAGATTCCTGTATCCAAGAAGAAGGCGAGTCAACAAACCATTGGGTGCGCTGGGTCTCGACTATCCTGCATTCGTCGGACTGCATTAATGCCGACTCAACGGTCTTGATGTTAGATAAGAACTGTTGTTTTATGCCCCTTAAGTAGAAGTTAGGGCGGCTCAAGCGTCACTGTAATGACATGGGGGAGCTGATGGCGGCTCTGGTTAAGTACGCTGACTCTGATGGTACTAAGGACCCTGAGTCTGAGTAAAAGCCGGGGAAGGGAATGAAGAGCGGCAGTAACACAGGGCAGCAACATAACCCAACGAATCAGGGAAGCAATGGTAGGCGCAAAGGTGATAATAGTTTGGATTTGGGGCTAACACCAATACAAATAATAATGGACATCGACGTAAGGGAAAGCAGCCTCCACGGATCGGAGGGTCAGGTTTTGACCTTGAGCGGCATCTAAACATGCCCTGCCCAAGGCATGGTACCTGAGAGAGGCTAGCCACTCATCTCTAGAAGGATTGCTTCATTATGAAGGAGTACAAAAATTCCAATCTTTTTCAAAACAATCATGGGTCAGGTGGCGACTCAGGTTTTGGCTCTCATGGGCCGAGTTATGGCGGTGGAGGTTCTAATTCCGGCTTTCAAAACCAAGGCAATCAGGGCAGTTACGGCCAATAGAACAATCAAGGGAATCAGCAGCAGCAGACCGGTTACCAGAGTAACCCGAAGTAGTTGAACAGTGGGCAGTACCATGTTTTCACCACAAGTTTATGCAAGCGGGATCTGAAGCTCCATAAGAGGGCAGTAAACACCGTTGAGCTGACAGTTCCTCGTTACCTGCGATGGTCTGAGCAACCCATTGTGTGGAGTCGCGAGCATCACCCGCCCCAGGTTGATAATCCAGGTCATTTGGCTTTCTTGGTGGTGCCTTAGGTGGGAGGATACAAATTCACCAAAGTACTCATGGATGGAGGCAGCAGCATCAATATCCTTTATTATGAAACTTCCCATGTCATACGTCTCCAACGCATCTATAATTTTTTATTGCTCCATGCTATTGTATTATCTATTTTGGATGTTAATGGGCTTATTTTTTACACTTTTATATTATTTTTGGGACTAACCTATTAACCGGAGGCCCAGCCCAAATTGCTGTTTTTTTGCCTATTTTAGAGTTTCGCCAAAAAGAAATATCAAACGGAGTCTAAATGGAATGAAACGTTCGGGAGCGTTATTTTTGGAACAAACGTGATCGAGCAGACTTGGAGTGGACATCAAGGATCAATCGAGGAGGCCACGAGGCAGGGGGCGCGCCCACACCCTGGGTGCGCCCTCCACCCTCGTGGGCCCCTCGTTGCTCCACCGACCTACTTCTTCCTCCTATATATATCCATATACCCCGAGAACATCCAGAAGCACCACGAAAACCTAATTCCATCACCGCAACCTTTTGTACCTAACAGATCCCATCTTGGGGCCTTTTCCGGAGCTCCACCGGAGGGGGCATTGATCACGGAGGGACTCTACATCAACTCCATGGCCTCTCCGATGATGTGTGAGCAGTTTACTTCAGACCTTCGGGTCCATAGCTAGTAGCTAGATGGCTTCTTCTCTCTCTTTGGATCTCAATACAAAGTTCTCCTTGATTCACTTGGAGATCTATTCGATGTAATCTTCTTTTGCGTTGTGTTTGTCGAGATTCGATGAATTGTGGGTTTATTATCAAGTTTACCTATGAACAATATTTCAATCTTCTCTGAATTCTTTTATGTATGATTGGTTTATCTTTGCAAGTCTCTTCAAATTATCAGTTTGGTTTGGCCTACTAGATTGATCTTTCTTGCAATGGAGAAGTGCTTACCTTTGGGTTCAATCTTGCAGTGCTCGATCCTAGTGACAGAAAGGGAAACGACACGTATTGTATTGTTTCCATTGAGTACAACAAGATGGGGTTTATATCATATTGCATGAGTTTATCCCTCTACATCATGTCATCTTGCTTAAGGCGTTGCTCTGTTCTTATGAACTTAATACTCTATATGCATGCTGGATAGCGGTCGATGTGTGGAGTAATAGTAGTAGATGCAGGCAGGAGTCAGTCTACTTGTTGCAGGCGTGATGCCTATATACATGATCATGCCTACATATTCTCATAATTATTCGCTCTTCTATCAATTGCTCGACAGTAATTTGTTCACCCACCGTAATACTTATGTTATCTTGAGAGAAGCCACTAGTGAAACCTATGGCCCCCATGTCTATTCTCCATCATACAAGTTCCCAATGTACTTTATTTTGCTATCTTTTACTTTCAATCTATATCATAAAAATACCAAAAATATTTATCTATTATTATTATCTCTATCAGATCTCACTCTTGCAAGTGGCCGTGAAGGGATTGACAACCCCTTTATCGCGTTGGTTGCAAGGTTCTTATTTATTTGTGTAGGTACGACGTGACTCGCGCGTGGTCTCCTACTGGATTGATACCGTGGTTCTCAAAAACTGAGGGAAATACTTACGCTGCTTTACTGCATCACCCTTTCCTCTTCAAGGGAAAACCAAAGCAGTGCTCAAGAGGTAGCAAGAAGGATTTCTGGCGCCGTTGCCGGGGAGATCTATGCAAGTCAAGACGTACCAAGAACCCATCACAACTCTTATCCTTCGCATTACATTATTTGCCATTTGCCTCTCGTTTTCCTCTCCGCCACTTCACCCTTGCTGTTTTATTCGCCCTATTTTCCTTCCGCCCTCTCTTTTCCGTTCAACTCTTTTTCGCTTGCTTCTTGCTTGCTTGTGTGTTGGATTGCTTGCTTGTCACAATGGCTCAAGATAATACTAAATTGTGTGACTTTGCCAATACCAACAATAATGATTTTATTAGCACTCCAATTGCTCCTCTTACCGATGCTGAATCTTGTGAAATCAATACTACTTTGCTGAATCTTGTCATGAAAGATCCGTTTTCTGGCCTTCCTAGTGAAGACGCCGCTATCCATCTAAAAAACTTTGTTGATTTGTGTGATATGCAAAAGAAGAAAGATGTGGATAACGATATTGTTAAACTTAAGCTATTTCCATTTTCTCTTAGAGATCGTGCTAAAGCTTGGTTTTCGTCTTTGCCTAAAAATAGTATTGATTCATGGAATAAGTGCAAATTTGCTTTTATCTCTAAGTATTTTCCTCCCGCTAAGATCATCTCCCTTAGAAACGATATTATGAATTTTAAGCAACTTGATCATGAACATGTTGTACAACCTTGGGAGAGGATGAAATCAATGATACATAATTTACCATTACATGGTTTGAATTTATGGATGATTATACAAAAATTTTATGCCAGATTGAATTTTGCTTCTAGAAATCTTTTAGATTTGGCCGCGGGAGGCACTTTTATGGAAATCACTTGAGGAGAAGCTACCAAACTCCTAGTTAATATTATGGTTAATTATTCTCAATGGCACACTGAAAGATCTACTAGTAAAAGGGTGCTTGCAATTGAAGAGATTAATGTTTTGAGTGGAAAGGTGGATGAACTTATGAAATTGTTTGCTAATAAGAGTGCTCCTACTGATCCTAATTATATTCCTTTGTCTACTCTAATTGAGAATAATAATGGATCTATGGATGTGAATTTTGTTGGTAGGAACAATTTTGTTAATAACGCGTATAGAGGTAATTTTAATTCTAGGCCGTTTCCTAGTAATTCCTTTAATAACTATGGTAATTACTACAAGAATTCTTATGGAAATTATAATAATCCGCCCTCTAATTTTGAATCTAATATTAAAGAATTTATTAGTTCGCAAAAGAGTTTCAATGCTTTGATTGAACAAAAATTACTTAAGGTTGATGAGTTGGCTAGGAACATGGATAGAATTTCTCTTGATGTTGATTCTTTGAATCTTCGATCTATTCCACCTAAGCATGATATCAATGAGTCTCTCAAAGCCATGAGAATTTCCATTGATTAGTGCAAAGAAAGAACCGCTAGGATGCATGCTAAGAGAGATTGTTTTGTAAAAGTGTGTTCTTCTAGTTCTCAAGATAATAAGGATGAAGATCTAAAAGTGATAGATGTGTCCCCTATTAAATATTTGTTTTGCAATATGAATCTTGATAATGATGGGACTAGAGATGAGTCAACTTTAGTTAGAAGGCATCCCAATGATTCAGAGTTTTTAGATCTTGATGCAAAAGTTGATAAAAGTGGAACTGATGAGGTTAAAACTTTAAATAGCAATGAACCCACTATGTTGGATTTAAAGGAATTTATTTATGATAATTGCATTTTGATAGATTTTATTTCCTTGTTGCAATCCATGCTAAATTCTCCTCATGCTTATAGTCAAAATAAAGCTTTTACTAAACATATCGTTGATGCTTTGATGCAATCTTATGAAGAAAAGCTTGAGTTGGAAGTTTCTATCCCTAGAAAACTTTATGATCAGTGGGAACCTACAACTAAAATTAAAATTAATGATCATGAGTGCTATGCTTTGTGTTATTTGGGTGCTAGTGTTTCCACGATTCCAAAAACTTTGTGTGATTTGCTAGGTTTCCGTGAATTTGATGATTGTTCCCTAAACATGCTCCTTGCGGATTCCACTATTAAGAAACCTATGGGAAAGATTAATGATGTTCCTATTGTTGCTAATAGGAATTATGTGCTCGTATATTTCATTGTTCTTGATATAGATTGAAACCCTTCATGTCCTATTATTCTTGGCAGACCTTTCCTTAGAACGATGAATTTGAGAAATACTTGTGTTGAAGTTTGTGATTCACGTAGCATGCACGTATGGTGAACCGTTATGTGATGAATTTGGAGCATGATTTATTTGTTGATTGCCTTCCTTATGAGTGGCGGTCGGGGACAAGCGATGGCCTTTTCATACCAATCTATCCCCCTAGGATCATGCACGTAGTACTTTGTTTCGATAACTAATAGATTTTTGCAATAAGTATGTGAGTTCTTTATGACTAATGTTGAGTCCATGGGTTATACGCACCCTCACCCTACCATAATTGCTAGCCTCTCTAGTACCGCACAACTTTCGTCGGTACCATAAACCCACCATATACCTTCTCAAAACAGCCACCATACCTACCTATTATGAAATTTCCGTAGCCATTTCGAGATATATTGCCATGCAACTTTCCACCATTCCATTTGCGATGACACGCTTCATCATTGTCATATTGCTTTGCATGATCATGTAGTTGACATCGTATTTGTGGCAAAGCGACCATTCATAATTTTTTCATACATGTCACTCTTGATTTATTGCATATCCCGGTACACCGCTAGAGGCATTCACATAGAGTCATATTTTGTTCTAAGTATTGAGTTGTAATTATTGAGTTGTAAGTAAAAAGAAGTGTGATGATCATCATTATTAGAGAATTGTCCCAGTGAGGAAAGGATGATGGAGACCATGATTCCCCCACAAATCTGGATGAGACTTCGGATGAAAAATAAAAAGAGGCCAAAAAAGAAAAAAAAAGAAGGACCAAATAAAAAAATGAAATGAGAGAAAAAGAGAGAAGGGACAATGTTACTATCCTTTTTCCACACTTGTGCTTCAAAGTAGCACCATGATCTTCATGATAGAGAGTCTCTTATGTTGTCACTTTCATAAACTAGTGGGAATTTTACATTACAGAACTTGGCTTGTATATTCCAATGATTGGCTTCCTTAAATTCCCTAGGTCTTCGTGAGCAAGCAAGTTGGATGTACACCCACTTAGTTTATTTTGTTGTCTTTCATACACTTATAGCTCTAGTGCATCCATTGCATAGCAATCCCAACTCACTCACATTGATATCTATTAATGGGCATGTCCATAGCCCGTTGATACGCCTAGTTGATGTGAGACTATCTTCTCCTATTTTTGTCTTCTCCACAACCACCATTCTATTCCACCATAGTGCTATATCCATGGTTAACGCTCATATATTGCGTGAAGATTGAAAAAGTTTGAGAACATCAAAAGTATGAAACAATTGCTTGGCTTGTCATCGGGGTTGTGCATGATTTAATATCTTGTGTGATGAAGATAGAGCATAGCCAGACTATATGATTTTGTAGGGATAACTTTCTTTGGCCATGTTATTTTGAGAAGACATGATTGCTTAGTTAGTATGCTTGAAGTATTATTATATCTATGTCAAAATTAAACTTTTATGTTGAATCTTTCGGATCTGAACATTCATGCCACATTAAAGAAAAATTACATTGAGAAATATGTGAGGAAGCATTCCACATCCAAAATTCTATTTTTATCATTTACCTACTCGAGGACGAACGGGAATTAAGCTTGGGGATGCTGATACGTCTCCAATGTATCTATAATTTTTGATTGCTCCATGCTATTATATTATCTATTTTGGATGTCAATGGGCTTATTTTTACACTTTTATATTATTTTTGGGACTAACCTATTAACTGGAGGCCCGACCCAAATTGTTGTTGTTTTGCCTATTTTAGACTTTCACCGAAAAGGAATATCAAACGGAGTCCAAACGGAATGAAACCTTCGGGAGCGTTATTTTCGGAACAAACGTGATCCCGGAGACTTGGAGTGGACGTCGATAATCAATCAAGGAGACCACGAGGCAGGGGGCGCCCACCCCCTGGGCGCGCCCTCCACCCTCGTGGCCCCCTCATTTCTCCACCAACCTACTTCTTCCTCCTATATATATCCATATACCCCGAGAACATCCAGGAGCAGCACAAAAACCTAATTCCACCACCGCAACCTTCTGTACCCAAGAGATCCCATCTTGGGGCCATTTCTGGAGCTCCGCCGGATGGGGCATTGATCACAAAGGGCCTCTACATCAACTCAATGGCCTCTCCGATGATGTGTGAGTAGTTTACTTCAGACCTTCTGGTCCATAGCTAGTAGCTAGATGGCTTCTTCTCTCTCTTTGGATCTCAATACAAAGTTCTCCTCGATTCTCTTGGAGATCTATTCATTGTAATCTTCTTTTGCGGTGTGTTTGTCGAGATTCAATGAATTGTGGGTTTATGATCAAGTTTATCTATGAACAATATTTGAATATTCTCTGAATTCTTTTATGTATGATTGGTTTATCTTTGCAAGCCTCTTCGAATTATTAGTTTGGTTTGGCCTACTAGATTGATCTTTCTTGCAATGGGAGAAGTGCTTAGCTTTGGGTTCAATCTTGCGGTGGTCGATCCCAGTGACAGAAATGGATACGACACATATTGTATTGTTGCCATCGAGGATAACAAGATGGGGTTTATATCATATTGCATGAGTTTATCCCTCTACATCATGTCATATTGCTTAAGGCGTTACTCTCTTCTTATGAACTTAATACTCTAGATGCATGCTGGATAGCGGTCGATGTGTGGAGTAATAGTAGTAGATGCAGGCAGGAGTCGGTCTACTTGTCGCGGACGTGATGCCTATATACATGATCCTGCCTAGATATTCTCATAATTATTCGATTTTCTATCAATTGCTTGATAGTAATTTGTTCACCCACCATAATACTTATGCTATCTTGAGAGAAGCCACTAGTGAAACCTATGCCCACGGGTCTATTCTCCATCATACAAGTTTCCAATCTACTTTATTTAATATCTTTTACTTTCAATCTCTATCATAAAAATACCAAAAATATTTATCTTATTATTATTATCTCTATCAAATCTCACTCTTGCAAGTGGTCGTGAAGGGATTGACAACCCCTTTATCGCGTTGGTTGCG
Source organism: Triticum dicoccoides (assembly GCF_002162155.2). Lineage (NCBI taxonomy): Eukaryota > Viridiplantae > Streptophyta > Magnoliopsida > Poales > Poaceae > Triticum > Triticum dicoccoides. Next base: position 233,822,632 of record NC_041386.1, on the reverse strand, counting down.
AGGTTCTTATTTGTTTGTGTAGGTACGAGGATACTCGCGTGGGGTCTCCTACTTGATTGATACCTTGGTTCTCAAAAACTAAGGGAAATACTTATGCTGCTTTACTGCATCACCCTTTCCTCTTCAAGGGAAAACCAACGCCGTGCTCAAGAGGTAGCACCATCGCATGGGATTGACTGACAAAAACCTTACGCTGTCGGATACTATTTTTCATGGTGTAGTGCCTGGTAAGTCGGCATATCCTGTTGGAAAAATATATTTGGAGGTTGCTTTTGGAGATGACTATGATTCCAGGTTTCAGACATTGACCTTTGAAGTGGTAAAGATCAAGAGTCCTTACCATGCTCTGTTTGGGCAGCCAACTTATGCTAAGTTTATGACAAGGCCTTGTTATGTTTATCTGCAGCTCAAAATGCCAGGTCACGAGGGGACCATCACGGTGCATGGAAGCCGGAAAATAGCTTTGGAGTACTGGGAAGGCGATGCAGCTTATGCTAAGTCTGTCTGCGCAATAGAGGAGTCGAAGTTTTACAAAGATAATGTTGACCCGGCTGATATGACATCTTTGAAGAAGCCAACTACAGAGCATGATCCGGTCTTGAAGTTTAAGTTGGCAGATGATACTAAGCTAGTTGATTTCGTTCCTAGCGATTCATCTAAACAATTTAGCATCAGTGCTAATCTGGATCCAAAATAGGAAAGCGCGCTCATCGAGTTCATCCATGAGAACCGGGACATCTTTGCATGGAAACCTTCTGACATGCCAGGTGTACCGAGGGAACTCGCTAAGCACACTCTCAATATTGACCCGAAGTTTAAACCGGTTAAGGAGTTTCTTTGTCGTTTTAATGAAGAGAGGCATAAGGGCATTGGTGAAGAAGTGGCCCGGTTCTTGGCGGCTGGGTTCATTGTTGAATTTTTTTCATCCTAAGTGGTTGGCTAACCTGGTGCTGGTGCTTAAGAAGAACGGCACATGGCGTATGTGTGTGGATTACATGGACTTAAACAAGGCTTGGTTGATCCCTTTGCTCTCCCTCGTATTGATCATATTATTGACGCTACGGCGGGTTGTGAGCGTTTGAGCTTTTTGGATGCTTATTCTGGTTATCATCAGATCAAGATGGCAGTTAAGGACCGGGAGAAGACGGCTTTCATCACTCCGTTTGGAGCCTTTTGGGATCAAGAGCGCCCAAGCAACTTACGAATGGTGTGTGCAAAATTGCCTCCACAATCAAATCGATCGCAATGTGCATGCCTATGTGGATGACATTGTGGTGAAATCTAGGAAGAAGGAAACCTTGATTGATGATTTGAAGGAGACCTTTGACAATCTCCGGGTTTATAAGATGATGCTTAACCCGGCCAAGTGTGTTTTTGGTGTGCCAGCCGACAAACTGTTGGGTTTCCTAGTTTCAGAACGGGGTATTGAGGCTAACCCGAAGAAGATAAAAGCAATCACCTCTCTGGCTAAGCCGGCGTGTGTTAATGATGTTCAGCGCGTGGTGGGTCATATTGCGGCCTTGAGCCTGTTTTATAAGCCAGTTGGGTGAGAAAGCTATCCCTTTGTACCAGAAGATGAAGAAGACATATCACTTTGTCTAGAGTGATGCTGCTGATCAGGCATTTGAGGCCTTGAAGAAACAATTGGCTGAGCCGCCAGTTCTTGCTGCTCCAATTGACAAGGAGCCTTGCTGTTATATGTGGCTGCCAATAGCCGAGCTGTCAGTGTTGCCATTGTAGTGGAAAGGAAGGAAACTGGCAAAGAATATCCAATTCAACGACCGGTTTACTACATCAGTGAGGTCCTTATGGAATCCAAACAGAGGTATCCACATTGGCAGAAATTAGTGTATGGGGTTTTTATGGCTAGCCGGAAGCTTAAAACACTATTTTATGGGTCATCCTATCACTGTGGTTAGTTCTGCCCCCTTAGGGGATATCATTCAAAACAGAGAAGCCACAGGGCGAGTAGCTAAGTGGGCGATTGAGCTTGGGCCTCATGGGTTAAAGTATGTGCCAATGTACAGCCATCAAGTCTCAAGCACTTGTGGATTTTATAAAATCATTGGACAGAATTGCAGATGCCCGAGGAGAAGCCGGATAACACATATTGGACTATTCATTTTGATGGGTCCAGGCAATTGGAAGGCTCGGGGGCTGGAGTTGTGTTAATTTCCCCACGAGGTGATAAGTTTTCGTATGTTCTCTGGCTGATGTTCCCTTGTACTAACAATGCATCTGAGTATGAGGCCTTGCTCCAAGGTCTTCGGATGGCTAAGGAGATGAACTTAAGCCGGGTGAGGTGTTTCGGCAACTCAGATCTGGTAGCTCAGCAAGTTTCTGGCACTTGGGATTCTAAGAATCCACTCATGGCGGCTTATCGTCGCGAGGTTGATGCTATTGCAGGTCACTTTAAGGGTTATCAGGTTGAACACGTTGATCGTAGGAAAAATGAGGTGGCTGATACTTTAAGCCGGTTAGGGTCTCAGCGTAAGCTGGTGCCACCTAAAACTTTCCTGGATATTCTGCATAACCCTTCTGTTAAATTGCCCACAAAGGAGGATATTGTTATTCCTGACCCAGAAGCACAACTAGTGGCGGCTCTTCATGCTATTCCTGATTGGAAAGTTCCATATTTGGCTTATATGACCCGGGGCAACATACCTGAGGATGAAACTTTGGCCAGACAGATAATCTGGAGGTCTAAGTCAATGACTATTGTAAATGGAGAGTTGCATCATCGCAGTGTTACAGGGGCGTTTCAACATTGTGTTTCTCTTGAGGAAGGTCGTGAGATTCTGCCAGACATTCATCAAGGAGATTGTGGTCATCACGCCGGCTCTAAGTCTCTTGTAGCCAAGGATTTCCGTCATGGGTTTTATTGGCTGATGGGTCACGCCGACGCCGAGGATCTGGTCAGTAAGTGTGATGGGTGTCAGCAGTTTTCACGTCGAGCTCACACACCAGCTCAAGAATTGAGGATGATTCCAATCACTTGGCCGTTTGCAGTATGGGGGCTTGATATGGTTGGGCCTTTCAAAAGGTCCAAAGATAAAAAAGACACACCTTCTGGTGGCAGTTGACAAGTTTACAAAGTGGCTTAAGGCACAACCAGTTAGCAAATGTGATGCAGCGATAGCGGTTCAATTCATCAAAAAGGTGATTTTCCATTTTGTCTTTCCCCATAGTATTATAACTAATAATGGAACTAATCTATCCAAGGGTGCTATGGAAGAATTTTGTCAACGTGAGCATATCCGGCTTGATGTATCATCAGTGGCTCACCCTCAGTCCAATGGTCAAGCTGAGAGAGCCAATCAAGAGATCATGACAGGCATCAAGCCCTGGCTTATGGTTCCCTTACAAAGGACGTCGGGTTGTTGGGTGGAGGAGTTAACTTCCGTGTTATGGAGTATCAATACTACCCCCAACAGATCTACAGGTTACATGCCTTTCTTCATGGTCTACAAAGCATAGGCAGTTCTCCCTAGTGACATCTGTCACGACTCACCCCGCGTGGTGGCTTATGTTGAAGCTGACAATGAAAAAGCACGTCAGGATGCCCTTGACCTGTTAGAAGAGGAGCGTGACCTTGCAACGGCTCGTTCAGCGATTTACCAGCAGGATCTGCGCCGATATCACAGCCGCCGGGTTAAAACCAGAACTTTTCAAGAAGGTGACTTGGTGCTCCGGCTTATCCAGGATCAATCTGATATGCATAAGTTATCCCCACCTTGGGAAGGGACTTTTGTGATCAGCAAAAATCTGAACAATGGGTCATACTACCTTATCGATGTTCGAGACCACAAGGACTCATGCACGTCGGAGGAGGAAACCTGTCGGCCATGGAATATTGCTCATCTTCGGCCTTACTATACTTGAGCCACCGGTTCACCTGATGTACATATTTTGACAATGTATATATTACGATTAATATAATAAAGCCGGCATCCCTGATAAATCAGGGCCTCTGTCGTTTTCATTCTGAGAAATTGAGTCTTTATTTTATATAATCACTTAAAGGCTTGGTGCCAAATAATAAATGACCAAAGAGAGTCTGTTGCGTAGCACGGCTCAAACATAGGTACCCAGCGAGCACAACTCATACAAATATCACATGGGGGCTTCCTGTTCATCGAGCATAGCTATGAATACCCTTGTTGATCTAGCTTACATGCCCGGAATATAATGTTACTTGGGGACTCTTTGTTCAAAGTACAAGAGTTTTGTGACCCTTTTAACAGGCTTAAAATCCAGGCTTGGACGCTATGTGTATTCACCTAAAACCCCGAGTTATCCAGCCTTTTTAAGTCTGCCACTCCACCTAGGTAATCTTGGAGCGACCCGTCGTACTTTGACAAATCAATCTTATACAGACCCTGGATGTGTCAAAAGTTAAAACAACAATTGGTTATGTAAGGTTTGTATGAAGGTTTAACTTAGTGGCTGTGCAGCCCTTGAACGCACTTGATTTTTTAGGCGTGGCCGCCTATGACAGCCTTGATTTTTTGATTTTTAACCTGAACACTCCTTGATACATGGTTAAAAACGAAGGAGGGCTATGCCTTCTTAGTTATACATGAAATTACCCGGTGTAACACCCACAATACGGCTATATCTCTCACGTGTTGGGGCATGACTCAGAGGCATAGCCGCATGGTAGGTTTGTTGCAAGAGGGGTAATCTTCACACATCCCATGCACTGAATAAGAAAGGGACAAAGAGTTGGCTTACAATCGCCACTTCACACAATACATAAATAATCCATACATCAACCAAGGTAAAATCAAAAGGTCTGACTACGGAACCAAAATAAAGGAAGACAACCCCAAATGCTAGATCCCCGATCATCCCAATTGGGCTCCTCTACGGATCATCTGGAAAAGAAACATAGTAACAGCCCGAATCCTCGTCGAACTCCCACTTGAGTTCGGTATCGTCACCTGCACTGGTATCCTCGCAGCTGCAACTGTTTGGAAGTATCCGTGAGTCATGAGGACTCGGCAATCTCACACCCGCGAGATCAAGACTATTTAAGCTTATGGGTAGGAAAGGGTAGTGAGGTGGAGCTGCAGCAAGCACTAGCATATATGGTGGCTAACATACGCAAAAGAGAGCGAGAAGAGAAGCAACGCACGGTCGAGAAGCTATAAGTGATCAAGAAGTGATCCTAAAGCTACTTACGTTCAAGCATAAGACGAGACCGTGTGCTCTTCCCGGACTCCGCCGAAAAGAGACCACAATGGCTACACACATGGTTGATTCATTTTAATTAAGTTATGTGTCAAGTTCTCTAGAACCGGATATTAAAAAATTCCAATCTGCCACATAATCGCGGGCACGGCCCTCGAAAGTTTATACCCTGCAGGGGCGTCCCAACTTAGCCCATCACAAGCTCTCACGGTCAACGACTCGGAATCCCGGTTACAAGACATTTCAACAATGGTAAAACAAGACCAGCAAAGCCGCCCGATGTGCCGACAAATCCCGATAGGAGTCACACGTATCTCGTTCTCAGGGCACACCGGATGAACACTACGTACGGCAACCGAAGATACCCCAAATTGCTAGGGGCGGCACCGCAAGTGGCTCTGTTTTGGACCAATACTCAGAGGAGCACTGGCCCGGGGGTTTAAAATAAATATGACCCTTGAGTCCGCGAAATCCAAGGGAAAAGGCCTAGGTGGAAAATATAAAAACCAAGGTTGGGCCTTGCTGGAGGAGTTTTATTCAAAGCGAACTGTCAAGGGGTTCCCATAACACCCAACCGCGTAAGGAACGCAAAATCAAGGAGCATAACACCGGTATGACGGAAACTAAGGCGGGAAGAGTGGAACAAAACACCAGGCATAAGGCCGAGCCTTCCACACTTTACCAAGTATATAGATTCATTAAAGTAAATATGATATAATAATGATATCCCAACATATCCATGTTCCAACATGGAACAAACTCCAACTTCACCTGCAACTAGCAACGCTATAAGAGGGGCTGAGCAAAAGCGGTAACATAGCCAAACATCGATTTGCTAGGAAAGGAGGGTTAGAGGCTTGACATGGCAATATGGGAGGCATGACATAGCAAGTGGTAGGTAGCGCGACATAGTGATAGAATGAACAACTAGCAAGCAAAGATAGAAGTGATTTCGAGGGTATGTTCATCTTGCCTGCAATGTTCTCAGAGTTGTCGAAAGCTTGATCCTCATAAGCGGACCCAACAGGTTCATCGGTCACGTACTCGTCTCCCGGCTCTACCCAAGGCAAGAACACAAGCAATGGAAGAACAATCAATCATGGTGCAATGCACATGCAACATGATGCAATACATGGCATGATATGCGAGATATGATATGCAATGCATATGCGTGCTCCGGAAAGGAAAGAATGATCAAGGCATCAACTTGGAAACCCAGGTATGCTGCTGGAAAGATAAGATGATTTCATTGGAAATCGATATAACATCTTGTTTTATGCTCAGTGAAAATACTAACATGTCAAAAACAACACCAGGAAGCACACTTTAGAGCAAGCAAACAACATGCTACAGGAACATATCATAGCAAACCAAGGAATGACATGATTCTACTAAATGCATAGATCAAAAGTCCCTTAGTGAGTATGAGCTAAAAAGGCACAAAAGATATGATGCCACCCATGTAAACATAGCAAGTTTTATTAACAGTTTCAGACTTAGCAGAAAAACAGAGCATGGCATAAACAGAAATATGATAGCAACTTCGCGAGCTCATGCCACTCACCACCAAGCATTGCATTACAACATAAGCATACCAATAGCAAGATGACATGTTCATGAAGCTAACCATGGAAAGAGCAAGTTCATAGCATGCATGGATCACTAGCAACAACCACGACAAAATTGATTAACATGTTAACATTCTGCAAGGAATATTTTATAGCAAAAGTAGAGCAAGCAAATAACATGCTAGACAACTGCATAATTGCAAACCGGGGCATGAATGGATAGAGCATAACCACATGTTCCATACATCCTTACTGAAGTATCTCAACATAAGCATTGATCTCACTGTAGCATCAAGTTTACATGGCATCAAAATAACAGCAGGAAAAGGAGTTGGCAAAATTGTGAAGCCCAGTTTGCATGCTTGTGCTAGTCACCACATAGATCACAAAACTACAACACTTGCACCCCTGTAAAGATGGCATGTTGTAGTCCAAGACACATGTAGACCTCAAGATCATATGATGAACACATCAAATGCAACAAAAATGACAAAACCTCATAAACTGATAAGTACCAACAGTTGACATTTTATAGCACTCTTGCATCAACGAAAATGGCATCGTAATGGGAAGTATCATGCATGGAAATGCTTATAACATGAAGAGCTCAACAAGGTGAACAATTCGACATATCATATGCATGAATCAGAGCCACGGTCACCCAGATAAGTCGCGATGAAGGAGGCATAAAAAATATTGCAGGGAAAAGACTTAGACGAAATTTCACCTCCGCGAAAGTCAACGCGGGACGAAGTGGTACCGGGACGGAGTGGATCGGGACGGGGTCGGCGCTTGGATTATGGTGCGGCTGGATCTGGTCCCGGTTGCCGCAGACTTCAAGGATCACCGGGATCTCACCGGAGGAGATGTCGCGCGATGGCCGCGGTAGTCGGGGAAGATGGCCGGAGTGGCGCACCGGGCGGCGCGCAGAGCTGCGGGTGGTGCGGCGGGTCTGGCGCGGTCAGGCGGCGTGGCGGGTTAAGCGAGGCACCAGGCGGCGAGTGGTGGCTGTGGTCGGCGGCGAGCAGTGGTGGCGCTAGGGTAAGGAGGCGGCGGCGCGCGGATCTGGCGCGGTCGAGCGGCGGCACTGGCGGGATGGTCCATGCGGGCCCGCGCTAGGATCAGCGGGCCGTCAGTGAAGGGGACGGTGGCGCGCTGACGTGGCGGACTCGCGTTGGCTCGGACGCAGCGGCGGACGCGTCCGGCGCGGAGAGAGGAGCGGGCTAGGGTTTCGACTGCACGAAAATTCGGAGGGGATCACATATTTGTAGGTAGAGGGAGTTTGGAGTGTCCAAATGAGGTGTAGTTTTTGCCCACACGATCATGATCCAACGATGGAGAACATGGAATTGGTTTAGATGGGTTATTGGGCTGTTTTGTAGGGGTGTTGTGCTGCAACACACAAGAGGCTTTTGCGGTTACCCGGTTAACCGTTGGAGCATCAAACGGACTCCAAGGCCACTTGACAAATCTCAGTCCATTCCGAGAATGTTTAATGCCCGCTCACGAAAAGAGATAACAGTGGTGCGCCAGGTGCATGTGGGAGTGTCGGATTGCGAAACGTACAAGGGGGAAGATCTCGGATGCATGAGACGAACACGTATGCAAATGCGATGCACATGATGACATGATATGAAATGCATGACATGAAAAAACTGCAAAACAAAGACAAAACCCAACCACGAAGGGGTTCTCATAATTTGAAGCCGAAAATGGCAAGAGTCGAAGTTACAAATATGGCAAGTTACATCCGGGGTGTTACACCCGTCCTGGCTTTAAGACTATAAGTCGCCAGGATATAATGATTTTATATGCTTGGAAGTGCTACGCTCTAAGTTTTGGGATTTTACCCCTGGCTGCATATGGCGTATTAAGCCAGCATTACGTGTCAACTGGCCCAGAGCTTTATACGCTCAACTTTTGGGGTTGTCACCCTTTTCCACTGGTAAATTAAGCCGGTCGGGTATAACAGGTATGATACTTTTTTATTTAAAGTCATGATTGAACCAGCCCTGGTTATGGACTATCTTTAGCCACCAGTGGTTTTGATATGATATTACGACCCGTCCTGCGGTAAACCGCTAGGGTTATTGTCATGTATTTGTGTGCAGGTACAATAAATAAACCTGATACACACAGTTGATGAAATTATAAAACATGCATGGCAGATCTCCAGGTTGACAGATCAATAGTATCAGGCAAATCAACACATGCACGATGGCATGGCAGATCAAGGATTTGATTAAAGCCTAATACAATGGCACCAAGTGCCCCACAGGAATAATTGTTTTAGCAAGTTTTCACAGAAAGCATATGTTAAGCCGGACAACGGCTTATGACTCCTGATCTTGTTGTGTTGATGGTTGCGGCTCGTCCAGCCCCGGTTCATATGCCTCCTCTTCACCCAATGGCTAGAAGTTAGCGGTCGACCGGTCGATCCCCATTAATGCTCTGAATACACCTTCATCACTTATAAGTGTGGATGGATCAACATCAGGGGCATAAGTGTGCTTACGGATCGGAGGGGTCAAGTCCGGAGCATCATGAGTCAGCACCTTCACCTTCTTATCATTGGCATTATAAACATGCTGATTATGGGTCAGATCAGTTTCTTCAGCCAGTTTGCTAGCCAAAGTATGCATTTATATAGTAAGAGACGCGAAGTCATCTGCCATAAAAGGGTGATCCATCTTGTTTTATGCTCGGGCAGCCGTTGGTTAAGTCTGCCAGCTCAAGATTGACTAGCCACGCTTTGGCCCGTGTTAAGGGCACCGGCTCTGGCTGTTGATTTTTTCAATTCTCCAATCCATGGAGGCAACATAGATAGTTTTTACAACGTATCCTTGATAAGGGTTGGAGCCGGTCTGTTGCGAGCAGCTGTGTAGATAGCTTGATGTGCGCCAGTATAGAGTTTCTCTATGAGTGTATAAGCAGCCTTCGGCTTCATCCGCATATCTGAGCCTAGATGGGTAACCCGGGATCCTGCGGTATTAAGGATGTTTGTAAGCCGGGAGCATGATGGATAAACAAATGTTCAAAGAGTAAGAGGAGATTATTTTACCAAAGACAGCAGCAGTCATGGAATTAATTTGTTGTTTTAAGCCGACAAGCTCTGAAGATACCGGCTCAAGGGCCGCTTCCTCATCTTCAGCCCTCTTCAGCAGAGCTGCCTTCTCTGTTTCCCAACTTGTTTGTTCTGCCTTGAAGCTTTCCTTCATTTTTCCCATGGTTTCTAAGGTACTAGTCAGCTCATCCTTGGCCTTGGAGGTTTCTGCTTGTTGAGACTTAATATTTTCTTGGAGTTCGGCGACTTGGGATTCATTGCTGCTAAGCGCAGTCTGCAAAAGGTAAACAATAAATAAGATGGCAAAGGAATTATTTGAAGTCCTAAGCACAATACAAGTATTATACTTGGCACTTGGGGGCTAATGTCTATTGCTTCTTCAAATATTCTGAAGTCCCAAGCACAATACAAGTATTATACTTGGCATTTGGGGGCTAATGCATATTGCTCTTCAAACATCGCTTCATTTGCTGACCCGGATAAATGAGGATGATCCGTCTTAAGAAGGCTATGACTGGAATTATGGATCTCTGGAAAATGATTAGTCTCGACTTAACATATTTTGTTAAGCCAACCCTTGGGTGCTATAGACGCAATGTTAACTCTTGCTAGATTTCTGGAAGATGATTAGTCTCAACTTAACATATTTTTTTAAGCCGACCCTTGGTTGCTACAAACGCAATGTTAAATCTTGCTGGGTTAAGAAGTTCTGGCTCAACATATTTACTAAGCCAACCTTGAGGGTTATGAGGAATTAATCTATGCAATTATTGAAGTTTACAGCACATCTTATTCTATCATGTTCAATAAACTTGGCGGCTAAGGGGAAGTATACTCATGTAACAAGGGATTGTAGTGTTTACCTCATAGCGCTCCTTCATCAGGTTTACTAAGCTGGCTTCAAAGTCACGGCTCGTGTATAGGCGATTTAAAAAGCCAGAATGTAGATCTTGGGCACTGAAATGAGTATAGCTCTCCAAGTTTGTTTTCCACTTGCCTTTGTCTTCAGCAGAAATTTCCTCCTTAGCGCTGTGCTTGGATAAGACGTTAGGTTGACCTAGAGCTATGAATTCAACACCGGTGACAACAACATCATCAGTCTTCTCCTCGGAAGGTTTGATTGGGCTTGGCGGCTTAGAGGTAGTCAGTTCAACATCCACATGATCCATGGAAGCTTCATGATCTTCCGGAGGTGAGTTATCCATTGTGGCTTCTGCAGTTTTTTGAGGATGAGGAGACTCTAGGTTCTTTTCCGGTTCAGACAAATTAATATCGTCGGCTTGCTTAGCTAGCCTGGCCTTCTTGCTGGGCTTAGCTTGGCCCCCAAAAAATAAGAAGTAAAAGGAAGTCAAGGTGATGGTTGATATGTCTCCAACATATCTATAATTTTTGATTGTTCAATGCTATTATATTATCCATATATGATGTTTTATATGCATTTATATGCTATTTTATATGATTTTCGGGACTAACCTATTAACCTAGAGCCCAGTGCTAGTTTCTGTTTTTTCCTTGTTTTTGAGTATCACAGAAAAGGAAAACCAAACGAAGTCCAATTGACCTGAAATTTCACGGAGATTATTTTTGCACCGAAAGAAGCCCACGGAGTATCGAAGATGGCCCACAAGAGTCTCGAGGCACCCAGGAGGGTGGGGGCGCTCCCTACCCCCTAGGCACGCCCCCTACCTTGTGGCCGCCTCGGAGACCCCCTTGACTTGTTCTCGACGCCAACATCTCTTATATATACCCCGAACTTCCAGAACATAACCGAGATTGGGAGTTCCGCCGCCGCAAGCCTCTGTAGCCACCGAAAACTAATCTAGACCAGTTCCGGCACCCTGCCAGATGGGGGAATCCCTCTTTGATGGCCATCTTCATCATCCTAGCACTCTCCATGACGAGGAGGGAGTAGTTCACCCTCGGGGATGAGGGTATGTACCAGTAGCTATGTGTTTGATCTCTCTCTCTCTCTCGTGTTCTTGATTTGGCACGATCTTGATGTATCGTGAGCTTTGCTATTATAGTTGGATCTTATGATGTTTCTCCCCCTCTACTCTCTTGTAATGGATTGAGTTTTCCCTTTGAAGTTATCTTATCGGATTGAGTCTTTAAGGATTTGAGAACACTCGATGTATGTCTTGCATATTTTTATTTACTTATATCTTGTGGAGTAGTTTGTCGTTTGCTCTAGTACTTCACTTATATCATTTTAAAGCATGGCGGTAGTTTTATTTTGAAGAAATTGTTGAACTCTCATTCTTCACTTATATTATTTTGAGAGTCTTAAACAACACTACAATTTTCTTTGGTTAAGAAACTAGTCCAAATATGATGGGCATCCAAGTTGGGTATAATAAAAACATTCATATAGAGTGCATTAAATACTATGAGAAGTTTGATACTTGATAATTATTTTGAGATATAAAGATGGTGATATTAGAGTCATGCTAGTTGTGCAATTGTGAAATTGATAAGTACTTGTGTTAAAGTTGGAAAGTCCCGTAGCATGCACGTATGGTAAATGTTGTGTGACAAATTTGAAGCATGGGGTGTTCTTTGAGTGCTTACCTTATGAGTGGCGGTTGGGGACGAGCGATGGTCTTTTCATACCAATCTATCCCTCTAGGGGCATACATAGTAGTACTTTGCTTCGAGGGCTAATAAACTTTTGCAATAAGTATATGAGTTCTTTATGACTAATGTGAGCCCATGGATCAAACACACTCTTACCTTTCCGCAATTTGCTAACCTCTACGGTACCGTGCATTGCCCTTTCTCACCTCGAGAGTTGGTTCCAACTTCGCCGGTGCATCCAAACCCCGTGATACGATACGCTCTATCACACATAAGCCTCCTTATATCTTCCTCAAAAAAGCCATCATACCTACCTATTATGGCATTTCCATAGCCATTCCGAGACATATTGCCATGCAACTTTCCACCGTCCCGTTTATTATGACACGCTCCATCATTGCCATATTGCTTTGCATGATCATGTAGTTGACATCGTATTTGTGGCAAAGCCACTTTCATAATTCTTTCATACATGTCGCTCTTGATTCATCGCATATCTCGGTACACCGCCGGAGGCATTCACATAGAGTCATATTTTTGTTCTAGTTCGAGTTGTAACATTGAGTTATGAGTAAATAAAAGTGTGACGATCATCATTACTAGAGCATTGTCCCATGTGAGGAAAGTGAAATAAAAAAAGGGGCCAAAGAAGCCCAAATAAAAAAAGGAGGCCAAAGAAGCCCAAACAAAAAAATATGAGAGAAAAAGAGAGAAGTGACAATGTTACTATCCTTTTTCGACACTTGTGCTTCAAAATAGCACCATGGTCTTCATAATAGGGAGCTTCTTATTTTTTCACTTGCATATACTAGTGGGAATTTTTCATTATAGAACTTGGCTTGTATATTCCAATGATGGGCTTCCTCAAAATGCCCTAGGTCTTCGTGAGAAAGCAAGTTGGATGCACACCAACTTAGTTTCTTTTGATGAGCTTTCATACACTTATAGCTCTAGTGCATCCGTTGCATGGCAATCCCTACTCCTCGCATTGACATAAATTGATGGGCATCTCCATAGCCCATTGATTAGCTGCACCAATGTGAGACATTCTCCTTTTTTTGTCTTCTCACATAATTGTAACTTCCCAAATTTTCAATTTGGAATGTTATACATTAAATCATCATGCATATCTTATTTTCTTGCATTTTGGTCAATCCTAGAAATTTCACGCAACTCAAGGACCTTCGGAGAGAGTTGGAGATTTCGTTATTTTCATATTTGAGAGTTTTCTCGAATTTCAAAAGAGGATCATTTGATTTATTTATTTCATCTTCAATTATTTTTCCGATATCAAAATATGAGAGAGGGAATAATATGACTTTCCCAAAATATAGGAAAAATGAAGATTTAATAAATAGATCAAATTTCATTTTCTGGTGTTTGTTTGTTTTTCTTAGGATAGGGAAAAATGCGCGTTTTCGAAAATTGCATTTTAGGTCCGTAGAAAAGTTCATTTTGTTCGACTCATTTTTAGGAGTCGGAGAAAATTTACTTTAGAATTTTTGGAGTTCGTTTAGATTTTCGTTCTTTTGTTTTCTGCGCGCGAAACGGATTTAAAAAAAAAAAAGAGCCAGGCCAGCCGGGCAAAAGGCCCAGCCAGCCGGCCGCCTCCCCAGCCTCCCTGCGCGCGTGCGCCAGGCGCAGGCAGCGCCAGCCGCCGCCGCCTCTAGGCCGAGTCCGGCTTGGACTCTAGGCCGGCGCCCCTTGCCTCTTTCCTTTGTTTCGTTTTCCTATTCCTAGTCTATTTCTTGTCCCCTACCCCAAGTAATCTTTCCCCTCTCCTATAT
>NC_041386.1:233794576-233808089 GCF_002162155.2 Triticum dicoccoides | reverse complement strand
CGCCGCCGCCGCCGCCCTAGCACGCCGCCGTCACCACCGTTCGCCCCACCTCACCGGAGGTAGCCCCGCGCCTCTCTTTTTCTTCCCCGCGGTTCAGTTCTTTTAAAAGAAACCGTTTCGGTTTTCTTTTCTGGTTTTTCTCTCCGATTCTTCGTTTCGGTTTCTTTTCCGAAAACCCTAGATTGGTTTTCGTTCTTCTTTCGGACCGTTCGCCTCAATGAACGTGATCACCGATTATTCCCGGTTAACGACGCCCGTTCGTTTAACCATTCGTCTCTTTCTTTTCGTCGGATTTATTCCGCGATCGCGATCTCAGATCCGATCTTCGTTCTAGTTTATCTTCTGGCCTGTTTATCGGAATCAGGTGATTCAAGCGCCTGGAGTTTCGTCTCGAAACCGCCGTTCCATCTAATCAACTTGAACAAGTTTTTGCTATGGTAAAATTTGACCTAGTTTCAACTTGCTAGAACCAAGTTGTTTTCTTCCGCCGTTTGTTTTCCGTCGTTTGTTCGGTTCGTTATTTCTTTGCAACCGGAGTTCTTAAGTTGAACTTTCTGGTTCGTCCTCTCGTTCGAATTTTACTTGTGCATTAGATGAGTACTTATTGTGTGGTTACTATTGTTTGCTTACGATAGATTGACCGAAGTGTGACGAGTAGATCTATCAAGAGTTTTAAGTACGAATCATCTTCATCTACATTGCAGGCAAGTTCACACTTTGATCATACCTTTTCTACAACCCAGTTTTATTGCATTAGATCAATCCTCTCACATTGCATGATTAGGATCTAATTAAATTGTGATATGGGAAGTAGATGAGGTAGTACATATTACCTATTTATTATCAAACCTTTGGGAGTTACTTCTACGTTTGCTTACTATGCCATGCTATGCTAGTAGACGTGGATTGGGTGAGTGATATCCATGATAGATGTGAGATTGATAATTCTAATGGTTTATCTAAGGTGGCAACCTAACACACATCTGGGTGGATTGAGGCACCTGATGTCTATCAGGACTTGCCTGTTTTTTTTGGACCGCCACCCAGGCTCAAAGGGATCATAAGATCTTTCATGCTAGAAACTTCCGTGTGCAGCCACAAGCCATTATGGGCTCTGGCATAGTTGACTAAGTCATGCGAACTCTTACGGGTAGACTAGCAGTTGCTAGTGCTTCTGAAAAACTGTGTCTCGGTCATCCGTCTTCTCAAACACCATGTAGTGCGAGAAACCAAACGGAGGCGATCGAGTCTTGTGGGGAAAAGTGCGCAAACCTCTGCAGAGTGTACAAACTAATCATGATTAGCCGTGTCCCCGGTTATGGACAACTTGAGTATCTAGTACTTGAATATCATGTGAATCTCAACATGTTACTTCTAATTAATGTTGTTGGGTTTTAATTATTTTTAATTGGGATTGAGAATGCTGTCAACCATTCTCAATGTTTCACAACCACCATGATAGTTAAATAAATTTATTCCTTTGCAGTAGGGGAAAATTGGCTTTTCGCAGAAACCTTATAACCATAGAGCTTTTCCACCAGCCATATATGCATGTAGTGGTAGCCATTGTTCATCATTCTCTATGGTGTGAATTTGCTAGTATATTCAATGTACTGACCCTCTGTGGCTGCAACGTCTCATGTTGCAGGATTATCTTACGACGAGTAAGTGATACGTTAGGGTTACAATTTCTGCACTCTACTTTGCCGTTGGTGTTGATGGGAATCCACAACCTTGTTGCTTCCGCTATATGGATTGAGGTAATAGTATTTACGTTACTTTTACATGTGATTTACCTCTGTTATAAATCCTCGAGTACTGTGTGTGTCAGCATACCGATCCAGGGATGGCACTTAAGCACAGAGACTTGACCCATTCGGGTCGGGTCGCTACAAGATGGTATCAGAGCACATGTTGACTGTAGGACGTGACCCTAGAAACTGGCAAGCCCATAGTAAAGACTTTTCTCTACAACTTTCCCTTTCAAAAAGATCTTTTACCTCTCTCCTCTTCTGAGTTTATTCAAAATTCTCTTTAGTGAGACCATACCCCTTTCCCTTTTGACCACTCAAAGATTCCACTGATGAGACCACTCCAAGAAGTACAAGATATCGGACAACTACGACCACTACGGAATGAAGAGTATTTTCCGCGCATCTGAATAATGGAAACTACAACGGTTGAAGACTCCGAAGACTAGGAGAATTGAAGGCTCTGTAGAATTTACAGATTGAGTATGACCTAGGAAGGCTACCCTTATGGAACTTGGCAGACTATGGAAGTTGTCAATACCCGAGATCAAGGTGTATCGGAGAAAGACTGAAACCAGGAGCATGAGAACTCAAAGTTTTATCGAGAAAACCCTAAGGCAGGAGATATCAACTATGGAATGAAAGCTCATGGAAATGACAAGAGCAGAAACACAGCTATCCAAGAAGTTATCTCGCGCTGATGCTATTGTCACCATGCTGAGTTAAGGATGCATGTCATCAGAATGGATTTGATGGAAGAAGGCTGATGGAGCACCTATTAGTAAGATGAAGTTTTAACCTTAGCCGGTGTATCACCAGGATCTGGAGTAATACATAAAGAAGTTTAAGGTGGAGCTCCATGAAAGATATTAGACAAGGAAGCATTTCGTGAAGAACTCAGGAACCAAAAGCTGAAAGTAGCCAAGATGGAGGAGCTACAACCTCGAGATACCGGAGATTTGTCAGGAACTGAAGGACAGTATGACCATGGCTCATGCCAAGGATGTTGAAACCTAGAAGTTTGGAATGCAATTCCAGAATATTCAAGGATGTCACGAGAGACTTCGCGTCAACCGAGTTGATCTGGCAAAAGAACTTGAGAAGACAAGCATGATCGGAAGAAGCCATGGGAGGCTTGAACAAGGGTTGAAGAGTTTGGAGACGTTGAAGATTTATTGACCCTTAGAAGACCAAACCCCTGTTTTATACCCACGTTAGATGCGACGATTGTGAGCTGTCATTTGTTTGATGTTTTTTCCGACAGCCACGATAAAATCTGTCTTTTCAAAACTGTTGTTTGCATTGTGTGCATCCCTCTCTATTTCTCTTATCTCACCCAAAACCCATGGACCCAATAGATGATGAATGGAGATGAGCTTGTATTTTCTGGACCGATGAGTCAATTGGAGACAGACCGATGGATTCGGAACATGGAGGATCATATGGAGAACAACCCTATAGTCGGAAAGGATATGGCCCAGCATGCTCTTCAATGCTTTGAAAGAGGTGCTGCTACTTGGTGGAGGATGTACCAAACCATGAATGGATGGCAAGGAGTAACCACTTGGAAAGAATTTAAGTTGACTTTGCTATAGTCTTAGTTTGTGTCCCAGAAGTTGAAGCCTTATGGGAAGGATATGAAGAAACCTTGTGCATGCAAGATTTGTGGAGAAATAGGACACACCCATAAAGAACACAAGGATGAATGCATTAATTGTGAAGGAAGTCACCCAGTTGAAGAATGCCCAACTACGCAGATTACTTGTTTCTTGTGTGAAGGGACTACCCACTACCCTGCTCAGTGTCACATTTACCCCATGGTACAAAGAACCATCCAGCAGAAGAAAGAAGCAACGAGAGGAGCCCTTATGGAAAGTTTAGAAGAACCTGTGATGAAGGAAGCTGTGATGGAGGACACACCCAAAGAAGAACCAATTAAACCCTGCACCAAGTCTTGCTATTCATGTGGAGAAGAAGGACACATCTCCCAGAATTGGTTGAATGGGGATTTAGTAGAATTCTCGACAGAGGAAGTAGAGTATGACCCACTGGAAATAGAAGCTCTGATGGGAATGGAAAAGTCTAGAAACAGAAGTAGATTGGATTCCAGGAAGGATCTGAGTCATGTCACCTGTTATAAGTGCAAGGAGTCAGGGCACTACCTCAGCAATTGCCCAAAAAGGAAGCCAAGGACCCAAGTAGGCTACGTAATCACAAGGAAACCTCGAAACTTGTCAGAAGTAATATGTTTTAGTTGTAAAGGAGCAGGGCACTTTGCTAGAGAATGCCCCAAGGAGAAGGAAACTTGTGCTAGATAGTTGAGTTTGCAACAAAAGAAATGGAGCAGTAGAAGTGAGAACATTTTCTTTTATATTGAGGTGTTGAGTTGAGACATGTAATGGAGAAGCGAGAGATTGAAATCATTTGAGAATGAATAAAGTAGCATCGTTGGTACTGATATGGATTTTATGAGTTGTTACTCTATGAATAAGGATTTTGACCATTTTGAGGATATGAGAAATATGGTCTATAAAATATTGGAGCATTTTAAGGGTGGTAGTACCCTGTAATGGATTTCGGACAAAATGAATACGAGTTTTGTCTCGATATGTGTGATGCCCCAAGAGTATGTGGGATGAAGTTGGAGACCGACAGTGTTTGGACCAAAGGTGATCAAAGGAGTCAGAAGAGAATGTTAAGTTGATTCGAGATAGACTGAAGGTAGCTCAGTCCAAGGAGAAGAGTTATGTAGACTCAAAACTCAAGGAGGTAGTCTATGAAATTGGAGACAGAGCATGTCTTCATGTGTTCCCTCTGCGAGGAGTTAATCGAATTGGAGTTAAGGTAAAGTTAGCCCCGAGATTTGTAGGACCATATCGAGTTTTGGAGTGTATGAGAGAAGTGGCCTACAAGTTTGAGTTATCCGAAGAACTGTCAGGAGTTCAAGATGTGTTTCACGTTTCCCAGTTGAAGAAGTGCCATGCAGAGATGGCCAATATTCCCCTGTAAGGACGCTTGACCCTAGAAAGGATAATGATGTTCCACGAAGTGGAATATGGACTCCATAAGTATAAGTTTATATCTCGGTATGAGGGATATCCCACAAGGATGAAGAGATAAATTACTATTGGATAAAAAGGAGGTATGATGTTGGAAATATGGATCAATGGAAAATTCCATGATGAGATTGAGTAATCATGTTTTAGTTTGGTGCTAATAGAAGGAAGGAAGAAAATACAATTGGATGGATTTAAGAATACTAGGAAGTTGGAAGTTGGACTAATGATCAGTTGCCCGAAGATGAGTTCAAGGATTACAAGTGAGGAGATGGGCTATAACCCACATGCTCCAGAACCTGCCAAGAAGCAAGCACATACTTGCTGAAGGAAGGACCCTGGAAGAGGATATACCTTTGCCGATAGACGATCTTATAGGAGTTACGCAAAACCTGAGGGTTGGGAAGGAACGATAGATGTTTGTTTGGCTTGCAGAATCCATGAAATTTTCTGAACTTAGTTCGTCGACAAGAGAAATTCTGCAATGCTTGTGAGGAATGACCAAGTGTTAGTATGCGAAATTCGCTAAACTGTGTACATGGTAATGATTTGGGTGCGGGATGGATTGATCACCATACCGACTTACTCTTATTATTCGCCTTGCTATATGGGATGGTAAATCTGAGTGACTTGCCTATAGTAGAGAGACGACGATATTAAACCTTGTTAAACCTTAGAATGGTATAAGTATTTTTTCCCTTGTACACGGCAGTAGTGCCAACCGTAGGTTATACGGTGAGGATCAACCAAGACCCATTTCCTGCAGGAGAAACCGTACATTGTTGACCACCATGAGATATCGATAGTTGTTTAGTTTTGGCGCTAGACCCGTCAGCTAAGAAGACACAATCTCGGAATAACCTTACTAAGAGGAAATGACAGAAGAATTGAGTAAAAGGTTATGCCACTACCTGAAGAGCCTAGAGAAGGAATTATCCTTACGATCTGAGAAGACGGCACTGTCAAGAATAAGGATGGAGTATATGAGTTTTGATGAAACCGTAACAATGACTCTAAGGGTGGTAGCACCCCAGACACCGTGTGATGATCGATGGATTTTGAGAAGACCCCCAAACCCTAACCTTTTCTTGCTAGCCTCTCCGAATCTCGAGGATGAGATTCCTTTTAAGGGTGGTAGGTTTGTAACATCCCAAATTTTCAATTTGGAATGTTATACATTAGATCATCATGCATATCTTATTTTCTTGCATTTTGGTCGATCCTAGAAATTTCACGCAACTCAAGGACCTTCTGAGAGAGTTGGAGATTTCGTTATTTTCATATTTGAGAGTTTTCTCGAATTTGAAAAGAGGATCATTTGATTTATTTATTTCATCTTCAATTATTTTTCCGATATCAAAATATGAGAGAGGGAATAATATGACTTTCCCAAAATATAGGAAAAATGAAGATTTAATAAATAGATCAAATTTCGTTTTCCGGTGTTTGTTTGTTTTTCTTTGGATAGGGAAAAATGCGCGTTTTCGAAAATTGCATTTTAGGTCCGTAGAAAAGTTCATTTTGTTCGACTCATTTTTAGGAGTCGGAGAAAATTTACTTTAGAATTTTTGGAGTTCGTTTAGATTTTCTTTCTTTTGTTTTCTGCGCGCGAAACCGATTTAAGAAAAAAAAGAGCCAGGCCAGCCGGGCCAAAGGCCCAGCCAGCCGGCCACCTCCCCAGCCTCCCTACACGCGTGCGCCAGGCGTAGGCAGCGCCAGCCGCCGCCGCCTCTAGGCCGAGTCCGGCTTGGACTCTAGGCCGGCGCCCCTTGCCTCTTTCCTTTGTTTTGTTTTCCTATTCCTAGTCTATTTCTTGTCCCCTACCCCAAGTAATCTCTCCCCTCTCCTATATAAATACCCCCATAGCCCCCCTCTCCTCACACCAAAAAACCCCAAACCCCATCTCCTCCCCAAGCCGCGCCCCACCCCGCGCCCCACCCCGCGCCCCTCACCCGCCACCGCCGCCCCTATAGCGCCGCCGCCGCCGCCCTAGCACGCCGCCGTCGCCACCGTTTGCCCCGCCTCGCCGGAGGTAGCCCCGCGCCTCTCTTTTTCTTCCCCGCGGTTCGGTTCTTTTAAAAGAAACCGTTTCGGTTTTCTTTTCCGGTTTTCTCTCCGATTCTTCGTTTCGGTTTCTTTTCCGAAAACCCTAGATCGGTTTTCGTTCTTCTTTCGGACCGTTCACCTCAACAAACGTGATCACCGATTATTCCCGGTTAACGACGCCCGTTCGTTTAACCATTCATCTCTTTCTTTTCGTCGGATTTATTCCGCGATCGCGATCTCATATCCGATCTTCGTTCTAGTTTATCTTCTCGCCTATTTATCGGAATCAGGTGATTCAAGCGCCTGGAGTTTCGCCTCGAAACCGTCGTTCCGTCTAATCAACTTGAACAAGTTTTTTCTATGGTAAAATTTGACCTAGTTTCAACTTGCTAGAACCAAGTTGTTTTCTTCCGCCGTTTGTTTTCCGTCGTTTGTTCGGTTCGTTCTTTCTTTGCAACCGGAGTTCTTAAGTTGAACTTTCTGGTTCGTCCTCTCGTTCGAATTTTACTTGTGCATTAGATGAGTACTTATTGTGTGGTTACTATTGTTTGCTTACGATAGATTGACCGGAGTGTGACGAGTAGATCTATCAAGAGTTTTAAGTACGAATCATCTTCATCTACATTGCAGGCAAGTTCACACTTTGATCATACCTTTTCTACAACCCAGTTTTATTGCATTAGATCAATCCTCTCACATTGCATGATTAGGATCTAATTAAATTGTGGGATGGGAAGTAGATGAGGTAGTACCTATTACCTGTTTATTATCAAACCTTTGGGAGTTACTTCTACGTTTGCTTATTATGCCATGCTATGCTAGTAGACGTGGATTGGGTGAGTGATATCCATGACAGATGTGAGATTGATAATTCTAATGGTTTATCTAAGGTGGCAACCTAACACACATCTGGGTGGATTGAGGCACCTGATGTCTATCAGGACTTGCCTGTTTTTTTTTGGGACCGCCACCCAGGCTCAAAGGGATCATAAGATCTTTCATGCTAGAAACTTCCGTGTGCAGCCACAAGCCATTATGGGCTCTGGCATAGTTGACTAAGTCGTGCGAACTCTTACGGGTAGACTAGCAGATGTAGGGGAAAGTAGGTGTACCGGTCTACCCACATGTAAGGTGCTAGTGCTTCTGAAAGACTGTGTCTCGGTCATGCGTCTTCTCAAACACCATGTAGTGCGAGAAACCAAACGGAGGCGATCGAGTCTTGTGGGGAAAAGTGCGCAAACCTCTGCAGAGTGTACAAACTAATCATGATTAGCCGTGTCCCCGGTTATGGACAACTTGAGTATCTAGTACTTGAATATCATGTGAATCTCAACATGTTACTTCTAATTAATGTTGTTGGGTTTTAATTATTTTTAATTGGGATTGAGAATGCTGTCAACCATTCTCAATGTTTCACAACCACCATGATAGTTAAATAAATTTATTCCTTTGCAGTAGGGAAAAATTGGCTTTTCGCAAAAACCTTATAACCATAGAGCTTTTCCACCAGCCATATATGCATGTAGTGATAGCCATTGTTCATCATTCTCTATAGTGTGAATTTGCCAGTACATTCAATGTACTGACCCTCTGTGGCTGCAACGTCTCATGTTGCAGGATTATCTTACGGCGAGTAAGTGACACGTTAGGGTTACAATTTCTACACTCTACTTTGCCGTTGGTGTTGATGGGAATCCACAACCTTGTTGCTTCCGCTATATGGATTGAGGTAATAGTATTTACGTTACTTTTACATGTGATTTACCTCTGTTATAAATCCTCGAGTACTGTGTGTGTCAGCATACCGATCCAGGGATGGCACTTAAGCACAGAGACTTGACCCATTCGGGTCGGGTCGCTACAAGATGGTATCAGAGCACATGTTGACTGTAGGACGTGACCCTAGAAACTGGCAAGCCCATAGCAAAGACTTTTCTCTACAACTTTCCCTTTCAAAAAGATCTTTTACCTCTCTCCTCTTCTGAGTTTATTCAAAATTCTCTTTAGTGAGACCATACCCCTTTCCCTTTTGACCACTCAAAGATTCCACTGATGAGACCACTCCAAGAAGTACAAGATATCGGACAACTACGGCCACTACGGAATGAAGAGTATTTTCCGCGCATCTGAATAATGGAAACTACAACGGTTGAAGACTCCGAAGACTAGGAGAATTGAAGGCTCTGTAGAATTTCCAGATTGAGTATGACCTAGGAAGGCTACCCTTATGGAACTTGGCAGACTATGGAAGTTGTCAATACCCGAGATCAAGGTGTATCGGAGAAAGACTGAAACCAGGAGCATGAGAACTCAAAGTTTTATCGAGAAAACCCTAAGGCAGGAGATATCAACTATGGAATGAAAGCTCATGGAAATGACAAGAGCAGAAACACAGCTATGCAAGAAGTTATCTCGCGCTGATGCTATTGTCACCATACTGAGTTAAGGATGCATGTCATCAGAATGGATTTGATGGAAGAAGGCTGATGGAGCACCTATTAGTAAGATGAAGTTTTAACCTTAGCCGGTGTATCACCAGGATCTGGAGTAGTACATAAAGAAGTTTAAGGTGGAGCTCCATGAAAGCATATTAGACACGGAAGCATTTCGTGAAGAACTCAGGAACCAAAAGCTGAAAGTAGCCAAGATGGAGGAGCTACAACCTCGAGATACCGGAGATTTGTCAGGAACTGAAGGACAGTATGACCATGGCTCATGCCAAGGATGTTGAAACCTAGAAGTTTGGAATGCAATTCCAGAATATTCAAGGATGTCACGAGAGACTTCGCGTCAACCGAGTTGATCTGGCAAAAGAACTTGAGAAGACAAGCATGATCGGAAGAAGCCATGGGAGGCTTGAACAAGGCTTGAAGAGTTTGGAGACGTTGAAGATTTATTGACCCTTAGAAGACCAAACCCCTATTTTATACCCACGTTAGATGCGACGATTGTGAGCTGTCATTTGTTTGATGTTTTTTCCGACAGCCACGATAAAATCTGTCTTTTCAAAACTGTTGTTTGCATTGTGTGCATCCCTCTCTATTTCTCTTATCTCACCCCAAACCCATGGACCCAATAGATGATGAATGGAGATGAGCTTGTATTTTCTGGACCGATGAGTCAATTGGAGACAGACCGATGGATTCGGAACATGGAGGATCATATGGAGAACAACCCTATAGTCGGAAAGGATATGGCCCAGCATGCTCTTTAATGCTTTGAAAGAGGTGCTGCTACTTGGTGGAAGATGTACCAAACCATGAATGGATGGCAAGGAGTAACCACTTGGAAAGAATTTAAGTTGACTTTGCTAAAGTCTCAGTTTGTGTCCCAGAAGTTGAAGCCTTATGGGAAGGATATGAAGAAACCTTGTGCATGCAAGATTTGTGGAGAAATAGGACACACCCATAAAGAACACAAGGATGAATGCATTAATTGTGAAGGAAGTCACCCAGTTGAAGAATGCCCAACTACGCAGATTACTTGTTTCTTGTGTGAAGGGACTACCCACTACCCTGCTCAGTGTCACATTTACCCCATGGTACAAAGAACCATCCAGCAGAAGAAAGAAGCAACGAGAGGAGCCCTTATGGAAAGTTTAGAAGAACCTGTGATGAAGGAAGCTGTGATGGAGGACACACCCAAAGAAGAACCAATTAAACCCTACACCAAGTCTTGCTATTCATGTGGAGAAGGAGGACACATATCCCAGAATTGTTTGAATGGGGATTTAGTAGAATTCCCGACAGAGGAAGTAGAGTATGACCCACTGGAAATAGAAGCTCTGATGGGAATGGAAAAGTCCAGAAAGAGAAGTAGATTGGATTCCAGGAAGGATCTGAGTCATGTCACCTGTTATAAGTGCAAGGAGTCAGGGCACTACCTCAGCAATTGCCCAAAAAGGAAGCCAAGGACCCAAGTAGGCTACGTAATCACAAGGAAACCTCGAAACTTGTCAGAAGTAATATGTTTTAGTTGTAAAGGAGCAGGGCACTTTGCTAGAGAATGCCCCAAGGAGAAGGAAACTTGTGCTAGATAGTTGAGTTAGCAACAAAAGAAATGGAGCAGTAGAAGTGAGAACATTTTCTTTTATATTGAGGTGTTGAGTTGAGACATGTAATGGAGAAGCGAGAGATTGAAATCATTTGAGAATGAATAAAGTAGCATCGTTGGTACTGATATGGATTTTATGAGTTGTTACTCTATGAATAAGGATTTTGACCATTTTGAGGATATGAGAAATATGGTCTATAAAATATTGGAGCATTTTAAGGGTGGTAGTACCCTGTAATGGATTTCGGACAAAATGAATACGAGTTTTGTCTCGATATGTGTGATGCCCCAAGAGTATGTGGGATGAAGTTGGAGACCGACAGTGTTTGGACCAAAGGTGATCAAAGGAGTCAGAAGAGAATGTTAAGTTGATTCGAGATAGACTGAAGGTAGCTCAGTCCAAGGAGAAGAGTTATGTAGACTCAAAACTCAAGGAGGTAGTCTATGAAATTGGAGACAGAGCATGTCTTCATGTGTTCCCTCTGCGAGGAGTTAATCGAATTGGAGTTAAGGTAAAGTTAGCCCCGAGATTTGTAGGACCATACCGAGTTTTGGAGCGTATGAGAGAAGTGGCCTACAAGTTTGAGTTATCCGAAGGACTGTCAGGAGTTCAAGATGTGTTTCACGTTTCCCAGTTGAAGAAGTGCCATGCAGAGATGGCCAATATTCCCCTGTAAGGACGCTCGACCCTGGAAAGGATAATGATGTTCCACGAAGTGGAATATGGACTCCATAAGTATAAGTTTATATCTCGGTATGAGGGATATCCCACGAGGATGAAGAGATAAATTACTATTGGATATAAAGGAGGTATGATGTTGGAAATATGGATCAATGGAAAATTCCATGATGAGATTGAGTAATCACGTTTTAGTTTGGTGCCAATAGAAGGAAGGAAGACAATACAATTGGATGGATTTAAGAATACAAGGAAGTTGGAAGTTGGACTAATGATCAGTTGCCCGAAGATGAGTTCAAGGATTACAAGTGAGGAGATGGGCTATAACCCACATGCTCCAGAACCTGCCAAGAAGCAAGCACATACTTGCTGAAGGAAGGACCCTGGAAGAGGATATACCTTTGCCGATAGACGATCTTATAGGAGTTACGCAAAACCTGAGGGTTGGGAAGGAACGATAGATGTTTGTTTGGCTTGCAGAATCCATGAAATTTTCCGAACTTAGTTCGTCGACAAGAGAAATTCTGCAATGCTTGTGAGGAATGACCAAGTGTTATTATGCGAGATTCGCTAAACTGTGTACATGGTAATGATTTGGGTGCGGGATGGATTGATCACCATACCGACTTACTCTTATTATTCGCCTTGCTATATGGGATGGTAAATCTGAGTGACTTGCCTATAGTAGAGAGACGACGATATTAAACCTTGTTAAACCTTAGAATGGTATAAGTATTTTTTCCCTTGTACACGACAGTTGTGCCAACCGTAGGTTATACGGTGAGGATCAACCAAGACCCATTTCCTGCAGGAGAAACCATACATTGTTGACCACCATGAGATATCGATAGTTGTTTAGTTTTGGCGCTAGACCCGTCAGCTAAGAAGACACAATCTCGGAATAACCTTACTAAGAGGAAATGACAGAAGAATTGAGTAAAAGGTTATGCCACTACCTGAAGAGCCTAGAGAAGGAATTATCCTTACGATCTGAGAAGACGACACTGTCAAGAAAAAGGATGGAGTATATGAGTTTTGATGAAACCGTAACAATGAATCTAAGGGTGGTAGCACCCCAGACACCGTGTGATGATCAATGGATTTTGAGAAGACCCCCAAACCCTAACCTTTTCTTGCTAGCCTCTCCGAATCTCGAGGGCGAGATTCCTTTTAAGGGTGGTAGGTTTGTAACATCCCAAATTTTCAATTTGGAATGTTATACATTAGATCATCATGCATATCTTATTTTCTTGCATTTTGGTCGATCCTAGAAATTTCACGCAACTCAAGGACCTTCGGAGAGAGTTGGAGATTTCGTTATTTTCATATTTGAGAGTTTTCTCGAATTTGAAAAGAGGATCATTTGATTTATTTATTTCATCTTCAATTATTTTTCCGATACCAAAATATGAGAGAGGGAATAATATGACTTTCCCAAAATATAGGAAAAATGAAGATTTAATAAATAGATCAAATTTCGTTTTCCGGTGTTTGTTTGTTTTTCTTTGGATAGGGAAAAATGCGTGTTGTCAAAAATTGCATTTTAGCTCCGTAGAAAAGTTCATTTTGTTCGACTCATTTTTAGGAGTCGGAGAAAATTTACTTTAGAATTTTTGGAGTTCGTTTAGATTTTCTTTCTTTTGTTTTCTGTGCGCGAAACCGATATAAAAAAAAAAGAGCCAGGCCAGCCGGGCCAAAGGCCCAGCCAGCCGGCCGCCTCCCCAGCCTCCCTGCGCGCGTGCGCCAGGCGCACGCAGCGCCAGCCGCCGCCGCCTCTAGGCCGAGTCCGGCTTGGACTCTAGGCCGGCGCCCCTTGCCTCTTTCCTTTGTTTCGTTTTCCTATTCCTAGTCTATTTCTTGTCCCCTACCAAAAGTAATCTCTCCCCTCTCCTATATAAATACCCCCATAGACCCCCCTCCCCTCACAC
>NC_041386.1:233707146-233794113 GCF_002162155.2 Triticum dicoccoides | reverse complement strand
CCTCCCCAAGCCGCGCCCCACCCCGCGCCCCACCCCGCGCCCCTCACCCGCCGCCGCCGCCCTAGCACGCCGCCGTCGCCACCGTTCGCCTCGCCTCGCCGGAGGTAGCCCCGCGCCTCTCTTTTTCTTCCCCGCGGTTCGGTTCTTTTAAAAGAAACCGTTTCGGTTTTCTTTTCCGGTTTTTCTCTCCGATTCTTTGTTTCGGTTTCTTTTCCGAAAACCCTAGATCGGTTTTCATTCTTCTTTCGGACCGTTCGCCTCAACGAACGTGATCACCGATTATTCCCGGTTAACTACGCCCGTTCATTTAACCATTCGTCTCTTTCTTTTCGTCGGATTTATTCCGTGATCGTGATCTCAGATCCGATCTTCGTTCTAGTTTATCTTCTCGCCCGTTTATCGGAATCAGGTGATTCAAGCGCCTGGAGTTTCGTCTCGAAACCTCCGTTCCGTATAATCAACTTGAAAAAGTTTTTGCTATGGTAAAATTTGACCTAGTTTCAACTTGCTAGAACCAAGTTGTTTTCTTCCGTCGTTTCTTTTCCGTCGTTTGTTCGGTTCGTTCTTTCTTTGCAACCGGAATTCTTAAGTTGAACTTTCTGGTTCGTCCTCTCGTTCGAGTTTTACTTGTGCATTAGATGAGTACTTATTGTGTGGTTACTATTGTTTGCTTACGATAGATTGAGTAGATCTATCAAGAGTTTTAAGTACGAATCATCTTCATCTACATTGCAGGCAAGTTCACACTTTGATCATACCTTTTCTACAACCCAGTTTTATTGCATTAGATCAATCCTCTCACATTGCATGATTAGGATCTAATTAAATTGTGGGATGGGAAGTAGATGAGGTAGTACCTATTACCTGTTTATTATCAAACCTTTGGGAGTTACTTCTACGTTTGCTTATTATGCCATGCTATGCTAGTAGACGTGGATTGGGTGAGTGATATCCATGACAGATGTGAGATTGATAATTCTAATGGTTTATCTAAGGTGGCAACCTAACACACATCTGGGTGGATTGAGGCACTTGATGTCTATCAGGACTTGTCTGTTTTTTTGGACCGCCACCCAGGCTCAAAGGGATCATAAGATCTTTCATGCTAGAAACTTCCGTGTGCAGCCACAAGCCATTATGGGCTCTGGCATAGTTGACTAAGTCGTGCGAACTCTTACGGGTAGACTAGCAGATGTAGGGGAAAGTAGGTGTACCGGTCTACCCACATGTAAGGTGCTAGTGCTTCTGAAAGACTGTGTCTCGGTCATCCGTCTTCTCAAACACCATGTAGTGCGAGAAACCAAACGGAGGCGATCGAGTCTTGTGGGGAAAAGTGCGCAAACCTCTGCAGAGTGTACAAACTAATCATGATTAGCCGTGTCCCCGGTTATGGACAACTTGAGTATCTAGTACTTGAATATCATGTGAATCTCAACATGTTACTTCTAATTAATGTTGTTGGGTTTTAATTATTTTTAATTGGGATTGAGAATGCTGTCAACCATTCTCAATGTTTCACAACCACCATGATAGTTAAATAAATTTATTCATTTGCAGTAGGGAAAAATTGGCTTTTCGCAAAAACCTTATAACCATAGAGCTTTTCCACCAGCCATATATGCATGTAGTGATAGCCATTGTTCATCATTCTCTATGGTGTGAATTTGCCAGTACATTCAATGTACTGACCCTCTATGGCTGCAACGTCTCATGTTGCAGGATTATCTTACGACGAGTAAGTGATACGTTAGGGTTACGATTTCTGCACTCAACTTTGCCGTTGGTGTTGATGGGAATCCACAACCTTGTTGCTTCCGCTATATGGATTGAGGTATAGTATTTACGTTACTTTTACATGTGATTTACCTCTGTTATAAATCCTCGAGTACTGTGTGTGTTAGCATACCGATCCAGGGATGGCACTTAAGCATAGAGACTTGACCCATTCGGGTCGGGTCGCTACAATTACCCCCGTCATCATATGCTATTCCACCTATAGTGCTATATCCATGGCTTGCGCTCATGTATTGCATAAGGGTTGAAAAGGCTGAAGCGCGTTAAAAAGTATGAACCTATTGCTTGGCTTGTCATCAGGGTTATGCATGATGGGAGCATTTTGTGTGACGAAAATGAAGCATGGCCAAACTATATGATTTTTTTAGGGATAAGCTTCCTTCGGCTATGTTATTCTGATAAGACATAATTGCTTGGTTAGCATGCTTGAAGCATTACTATTTTTATGTCAATATTAAACTTTTATATTAAATCTTGCGGATCTGAACATTCATGCCATAATAAAGAAAATTACATTGATGAATATGTTAGGTAGCATTCCACATCAAAAACTCTGTTTTTATCATTTACCTACTCGAGGACGAGCAAGAATTAAGCATGGGGATGCTTGATACTGTCCAACGTATCTATAATTTTTGATTGTTCCATGCTATTATATTATCTATCTAGGATGTTTTATATGCAATTTTATATTATTTTTGGGACAATCTATTAACCTAGAGCCTAGTGCCAGTTTCTGTTTCTCCTTGTTTTTGAGTATCGCAGAAAAGGAAAACCAAACGGAGTCCAATCGACCTGAAATTTCACGGAGATTATTTTTGGACCGGAAGAAGCCCACGGAGTATCGGATATGGGGGAGAGGAGTCCCGAGGAACCCATGAGGGTGGGGGGCACGCCCTACCCCCTGGGCGTGCCCCCTACCTCGTGGCCGCCTAGGAGAGCCCCAGACTTGTTCCCGATGCCAACATCTCTTAAATATACCCAAACTTCCATAACATAACCTAGATTTGGAGTTCCTCCGCCGCAAGCCTCTATAGCCACCGAAAACCAATCTAGACCCGTTCCGACACCCTGCCGGAGGGGGAATCCCTCTCCGGTGGCCATCTTCATCATCCTGGCGCTCTCCATGACGAGGAGGGAGTAGTTCACCCTCGGGGCTGACGGTATGTACCAGTAGCTATGTGTTTGATCTCTCTCTCTCTCGTGTTCTTGATTTGGCACGATCTTGATGTATCACGAGCTTTTCTATTATAGTTGGATCTTATGATGTTTCTCCCCCTCTACTCTCTTGTAATGGATTGAGTTTTCCCTTTGAAGTTATCTTATTGGATTGAGTCTTTAAGGATTTGAGAACACTTAATGTATATCTTGCATGTGCTTATCTGTGGTGACAATGGGATATTCACGTGATCCACTAGATGTATGTTTTGGTGATCAACTTGCGAGTTTTGTGACCTCCTGAACTTATGCATAGGGGTTGGCACACGTTTTCGTCTTGACTCTTCGGTAGAAACATTAGGGCAATCTTTGATGTTCTTTGTGTTAGTTGAATAGATGAATGTGAGATTGTGTGATGTAGATCATATAATCATACCCACGGTTACTGGAGGTGACATTGGAGTATCTAGGTGACATTAGGGTTTTGGTTGATTTGTATCTTAAGGTGTTATTATAGTACGAATTCTTGAATAGATAGATCAGAAAGAATAACTTTGAGGTGGTTTCGTACCCTACAATAGTCTCTTCGTTTGTTCTCCGCTATTAGTTACTTTGGAGTGACTCTTTGATGCATGTTGAGGGATGGTTATATGATCCAATTATGTTATTATTTTTGAGAGAACTTGCACTAGTGAAAGTATGAACCCTAGGACTTATTTCAACGCATCACAATACCGTTTTTGCTCAGTTTTATCATTAGTTACCTTGCTATTTTTATATTTTCAGATTACAAAAACCTATATCTACCGTCCATATTGCACTTGTATCACCATGTCTTCGCCAAATTAGTGCACCTATACAATTTACCATTGTATTGGGTGTGTTGGGGACACAAGAGACTCTTTGCTATTTGGTTGCAGGGTTGTTTGAGAGAGACCATTTGCATCCTACGCCTCCCACGGATTGATAAACCTTAGGTCATCCACTTGAGGGAAATTTGCTATTGTCCTACAAACCTATGCACTTGGAGGCCCAACAACGTCTACAAGAAGAAGGTTGTGTAGTATACATCAATGATCAAGCATAAGGTTGGAATAATTGAAAATGATCTTACCCAGGTACAATTTTGAAAGGTGGAATTTGTGTGCCTGTTGAATCGCCAGAGGAGGAATGAGAAGTCCCGTAGTAGTTTGAATCATACGGGTTAAGAGGTTGTCGAATATAACCCGCCTTGGGGTAAAGTATGTCAGAAATATACAAGACCTCTGGACGGCGTTTGTGAAGCGCAGTGTTTGGTAAGCCGACAGAAGTGATCACATTCCCTCTATGCCGGTATTGCGGCGAGCTTCATGTTGTTGTTTCTTCAAAAGAAAGTTTGGATCCAAGTGAGCTAGAGGGTGATAAAAGCTTGCTTCCCGGCTTGCTTTTCGGGTTTTTGGTGTTGGCAGAGGTTCTGAGACGGAAGAAAGAATAATTACCCCTGCATGACCTGTACAACTAGCTTCTGCGTCGTCCTGGCAACAATCATTGTCAATGAGATGTATAAAAAAGGAGCCAAGAGAATCAAGTTCTACCTTTGACTCATGATCCTCATCATCATCATCATCAATGTTTAAATCGGCGGACTCGGTAGTCTTCTTCTTGGTGGGCTTCTTGTGAGCCTTGGTTTTCACATGAGTCGGTTTGGCCTGTTTATCCTGTGTTCTCCTCTTCCAAAATGGATCATCAGCCTGTGAAGAATGAGAAGATCATAAGTAGATATAAAAATATGGATTAGCATAAGAGGGGAAATTCTTACAGCTGGCGGCCGGTTGAAGGAACAGAACGGACTAAGTCTGGTTTTGCTACACTCTTTCATGGATTCATTCAGTAGTTTCTTCATGGCTTCAGTGACTTCCGCATCAGACAGCTGAATGTTACAATGGCGTTGAGGATGGTTTATGTCACCAGTATATTCACACATTAAGCCAGGGCGGCGGCTTAATGGCAAAATACTCCAAGATATCCAGCACCGGGAAAAGTCGACGCCAGTTAAGCCGTTGGCCATAAAGGCTCTGAGCTTTGAAAAGGCTGGTGAGTATTTGGCCCTTTCCGTCGAGTTGAGCCGTTGGGGGAGCGGCTGTGTGTTGCTAAGTCAGTGTTCGTGGTAACCCGGCAGAGGGTTTTCACCGTCTGGAGATGGATCTTGACAATAAAACCGAGTTTGGTTCCAGTCTTTGGGGTGACTATTCAGTTTAGCAGGAGGAAAGCTGACATCCTTCCTCTTCTGAATGGAGACTCCACCAAGTTCTTGACACGGCCCATCAATGAATTCTGTTTGGTGGTTCTGGTAATAAATTTCCCTGAATAATTCAACAGTGGGCTCCTCTTTATGATAAGCTTCGCAAAATACTTGGAAGTTGCAGATGTTGGACACAGAGTTGGGTTCGATGTCTTGGGGGTGAAGTTGGAGAACGTGCAATACGTCACGAAAAAACTTTGAGCTGGGTGCACTGAATTCTCGGCCCAAGTGGTCAGCAAACATGATTATTTCTCCATCTTTTCTTTGAGGAGGACTTCCCCAGTAGGAGCTCTCCAATGGATGATCTCCTTCTTGGCTAAGGCGCCAATGGCAACAAAATTGTTCAAATCTTCCTTGGTAACACGGGATTTGACCCAATTGCAAGACGTGTATGTCTTAGCCATCTTATTGGTGATCTGAAAGAAAGGTTTTTTTTGTTCAGTATTACATGATTAAGCCGGCCTATGGTTAACAGGGAAACAATAAAGAAACATGCATAGGTGTTAAGCCAGAGGTTGACATTACAGAGTTCTAAGGAACTATCGATGGCTTAAAAGGGGACTAATGATACCTGGCGGGTTACTATTTCTGAGTTAAGCCGCCCATACAAATGTTGAAAGGACAGATCTGGGGATGAAAAATCTAAGTGCTGAGAAAAACAGGTTTCACAGATTGATGCTATGATTTTGGATCTACCGCATTCCAGATAATACAGAAATATTCAGACCTAAAATATCAGTTTTTGAGTAGTCCACGGTCCAGATTCGTTTTCTAATACAGAGGAAATATTTCAAAATAGTAAAAGGGATTGCTGCGACTACCGAGGTGTAGGAGGAGTATCGAGTTTAGATCAAAAATGAATGCTACAACCAAGAATAAGGACGAACTTCGATATACTCCATTGAAACCCTAGCGGATCTATGAAGAGAGGAAGAAGGAGAAATAACCAGGGCTGTTGAACAGCAGAGATGCACGGAAGAAATCCGATCCAAACAGGTTGATGCAGCGACCAATGTTGGAGCAGAGGTGAAGGTTGACGGCGGCGACAGAGCCTGAACTGTAGGGCGTCGCGAGGTGGAAGACAAAGATGAAGAGGCATGGGGGGAAGAAGTGAAAGGGACCCCGACCCTATTTATAAGGCAAACGGATAAGTGACATGCGCGGGGATCAAGGAGGCCAAAAAATGGATATGACAGGCACAGATTGCGCGCTTTTCGGAGATTCATTAAAGAGAAAATTTATTGAAGAGTTGGGCCTTGTGCAAATATTAATGATATATGACGTCACAACGGGTTATCAGTAACCTAGAAGATGACGTCACGGCGAGTTACAA
Source organism: Triticum dicoccoides (assembly GCF_002162155.2). Lineage (NCBI taxonomy): Eukaryota > Viridiplantae > Streptophyta > Magnoliopsida > Poales > Poaceae > Triticum > Triticum dicoccoides. Next base: position 233,787,547 of record NC_041386.1, on the reverse strand, counting down.
TATTTTGCAAAGGTAATGGAGAAGGAATATTTTCTAAGTGTTGAAGAGTGATATGAACAAGTTCAAATCAACCTTAGGCCTAATGTTGGGGATATGACTATTGGGTTAACCCGGCCAGGAGGGGGCGGGTTAAGTCCCTGGCGGTTTATCAAGACAAGGCCCATGAAGACGCTTAAGGCGGTAGTTTATTATGCAGATGACAAAGCCCGAAGCCCAAAGGTGACATAAGGCCCAAACAATTGTAAACCGTCATATGTATGTAACTTGTAGTATAAGGCATGTGGAGTTAGTCACCGAGCCGGACACGTTGTTTATGAGCCGGCCGAGACTCTGTAAACCGCCGGGCGTCAACCTGTGTATATAAAGGAACGACCCGGTGATGACTTAGAAAAATAAAGAAGATATCAAAAGCTAGGTCAAGTGTATTCGCTCCCTAGTAATCGAGACATAAGCAATACCACCTCAAACTGGATTAGGCCTTTACCTTCACAGCAAGGGGCCGAACCAGTATAAACTCTTGTGTCCTTTGTCCCGTTTAACCCCTCCAAGCTAACCTAGTGCGATGGCTCCATGGCAAAATCCTCAGCCAAGGTCATCTGCCGTGACAAGTCCACGACACTCCTCCTTCTCGACGACCAACTTGAGGAGCTTCGCATTGTCACCCATGAGTTGCTCGATGAGGTCGGTCGCCTTGTCAACCGAGGCTTCGCTAATCTTGAGTAGCATCATCAAGTCGTCGACCAGCTCCTGTTGCGTAGTAACGCCAGTGAGAATGTCGTCGTCACCGGCGAAGGACTTCGGGAATGTGTCGGTGTACAAAAAGAGGGGTACACTTTTTGTACCCCTATAACTGTGCACGGGCAGTCTGAGCCACGGGCACCACCACACCAAGCAAGGCAAGGGAGGTGAGCCAGGGTAAGACCGAAGCTCAAGAGAACTATGACGCCAAGGCCAAGACCACGAAGAGCAAAGGGGACGAAGCGGACTCCCCCGGCAAGATCCTTGTCGGGAGACAGTTCTAGCAGCCCCCGCAAGACCCTTGCCGCGACAACTCGTCCCGCACCTACATTGCAAATCAGCCTTGAGTCCACTGCCCCCAAAGGGCAAGGATTCGGGAGATATCCCCGTGGCGGCATGCGGATCTTTATAAAGACATTCAAAATCAGATACGCACTAAGGAGGCGACAACCCTTCGCGGGATCCCAGCCAAGGAAGACCACAAGGCCCCCGGCAAGCGCCTTGCCGGGGATGACAGCAGGCGCCTCGGCAAGACCCTTGCCGGGGCCCCGGCAAGGCCCTTTCCGAGGACACCCGCGGGGCCACCATCAGGCCCACGCCGACTAAACCTCCACCACCGCATGCATGCAGCTGCCGACCCAACCAGCTGGGCAGGCACCTGCGTGGCGGCATGCAGATCTTCGTGAAGACCCACCAGTGCGCCACCTTAGCTGCCTGCCTACCTACATGGCATCTCAGGCATCGCTGGCCAGGGCGCGTGTCGACACAAGAAGGAGCGGCGACGGACGAGACAGATCTCTCCCCCGTCCCCGATAAAGCAAGGACACCTAAGCAAGACGCATTAAATGCGCCTTGTCATGTAATGCGAGGGATAACCTCGCATCACTGTACCCTTTCCACCTCCTGTGTGCCACTGTGGCAACCCCTTTTTCTATAAAAGGAGGCCCGAGGCGACTAGGAGAAGGATTCGGCTTTTTGGAGCTCCTCACGCCCCATAGCTAGCTCAAGAACACATATAAACAATACACCAAAGCAGGAGTAGGGTTTTACGCATCCTCGCGGCCCGAACCTGGATAAACGAACCGTGTGCTACCTGTTAGATCCGCTCTTCTCACGACCCCGCGCCCCGCTAACCACAGTAGGGATTCTTGTGATCGCATAGGTGTCGTTCCCACCAACATCTTTGGCGCGCCAGGTAGGGGGCGCAGTTGTGAGAATCGGCTCTAGCAATCAGCCCAGCACTCCTTCGTCTTCGTGGCTCTTGGAGAGGGAAGGAGGCCGGAAGATCAGCGCTCGAGCGACTACAAACAGAAGCTAAGTTACATTGGACCCCGGATATTTCCATTCTATTATATAAAGTTATTATCCTCGGAGCTGTCGTTCTTTGTACAAAGAGAAACCTGTACGCAAATGGGGCCTTCCCCGATCGGCAATGCCTTTGTTCTGTTTCGAGTCCGCTCAATAGTTCAAATGGCTGCTTTGAAAAATGTAGGGTAGCCTTCCGCAATTGGCAAGTCTCTCGACTCTGCCTCGAGTCAAACTCGACAGTTCGAGCGGCTGCATCAAAGGTGGTAAGGTGGATCACCCGGCAGGCCAATGGGGACCCGTCCCCAAGACGCCGCCTTGGGTTTCCGCGCCGGCAAGCTTACCCAGCTGGCGTAGGGTGGACATACAAAGAGGCAACAAACAAGAAAATAGCATGCATAATTCCAAAAGTACTGCAAAGTTATATTACATCACATCATTGTTGCGGTTCTAACTAAAGATGAAATTTGTCTTGGTCGTGAACCTGCAGCGGCGGTGAAGAACGGGATGCCTAATCCCGGTGCTGGCCTTCCACCCTCTTGATTTCATCGATGCTGCTGATGACGGGCTTGATGCGCTCCTTGAGCACCATGAGGTCAATACCATGCGGCAAGCTATCCATCGTGGCATCGAACTCGAGGTCGGGATTCCAGTACGCCATCTTGGTGAGGACCTTGGTCATGACCCCCCGTCAAAGTCGCCGGGCTTCCCCGACCAACGTGGCCGCTCGGTTGGAGTGAAGATAAGCCAAGGCTCCTACGACGCCCTCGAAGACCGGGGTCAGTATCACGCCTTCGATGCAGCTATATCTCCCACGTGTCGAAGCACGACTTAGAGGCATAACCGCATGGAAAGCAATGTCGCAAGTGAGGTAATCTTCACACAACCCATGTAATACATAAGGGAATATAATACATAGTTGGCTTACAATCGCCACTTCACACAATACATGAATAAAGCATTACATCATCCAAATGCAATCAAGGTCCGACTACGGAACCAAAATAAAAGAAGAACCCCAAATGCGACAAGGTCCCCGATCAACCCCAACTGGGCTCCACTACTGATCAACTAGAACGAAACAACACAAAGGACAAGATCTTCATCGAGCTCCTCCTTGAGCTTGGTTGCGTCACCTGCTCGGTAACATCGGCACCTGCAAACTGGTTTTGGAAGTATCTGTGAGTCACAGGGACTCAGCAATCTCACACCCTTGCGATCAAGACTATTTAAGCTTATGGGTAAGGTAAAAGGTATGAGGTGGAGCTGCAGCAAGCGACTAGCATATATAGTGGCTAACATATTCGCAAAAGAGAGCGAGAAGAGAAGGCAAAAGCACGGTCGAACAACTATGATCAAGAAGTGATCCTAGAACAACCTACGTCAAGCATTACTCCAACACCGTGTTCACTTCCCGGACTCCGCCGAGAAGAGACCATCACGGTTACACACGCGGTTGATGTATTTTAATTAAGGTCAACTTCAGGTTTTCTACAACCGGACATTAACAAATTCCCATCTGCCCATAACCGCGGGCACGGCTTTCGAAAGTTCAAATCCCTGCAGGGGTGTCCCAACTTAGCCCATCACAAGCTCTCACGGTCAACGAAGGATATTCCTTCTAGCGGGAAGACCCGATAAGACTCGGAATCCCGGTTACAAGACATCCTCGACAATGGTAAAACAAGTCCAGCAAGACCACCCGTTGTGCCGACAAATCCCGATAGGAGCTGCACATATCTCGTTCTCAGGGTACACTGGATAAGCTAAGCGTACGGGAGCCAACTTAACCCAAGTTGCCAAGGGACGGCCCCGCATGGTGCTCTGGGTTGGACCAACACTCAGAGGAGCACTGGCCCGGGGGTTTAATAAAGATGACCCTTGGGCAGGCATACCCAAGGGAAAGAAAAGGCTAGGTGGCGAATGGTAAAACCAAAGTTGGGCCTTGCTGGAGGAGTTTTATTCAAGGCGAACCGTCAAGGGGTTCCCATTATAACCCAACCGCGTAAGGAACGCAAAATCTGGGAACATAACACCGATATGATGGAAACTAGGGCGGCAAGAGTGGAACAAAACACCAGGCGTAAGGCCGAGCCTTCCACCCTTTACCAAGTATATAGATGCATTAATTAAATAAGATATATTGTGATATCCCAACAAGTAAACAAAGTTCCAACAAGGAACGATCTCCATGTTCCAACAAGGAACAAACTTCAATCTTCACCTGCAACTAACAACGCTATAAGAGGGGCTGAGCAAAGCGGTAACATAGCCAAACAACGGTTTGCTAGGACAAGGTGGGTTAGAGGCTTGGCTTAACAATATGGGAGGCATGATAAGCAAGTGGTAGGCATCGTAGCATAGGCATAGCAAAAGAGCAAGCATCTAGCAAGCAAAGATAGACGTGATTTCGAGGGTATGGTCATCTTGCCTGAGATCCGCAAGGAAGAAGAACGAGTCCATGAAGAAGACAAACGGACGAAGTCGAACGGATCCTCACAAACGCGACGTTATCGGAACTAACCCAAAGAAGCAACACCGGAAAGAAGGAAACAACATAGTAAACAACCATCACATAAACATGGCATGATTGACAACCAAGTATGATGCATGTCCGGTTTAATGAAACATGGCATGGCAAATGCACAAACAATCCTACAAATTAAGTGGATCTCAACATGCAACTCCGTTACATATTGACGAAACACCACATTCAAGTTATTTAGTTCGATCTCGTTTATGTACCCAACAATATTAAATGTTGTTAAGCATGTCAAGAGGTGAAACATAACAAAACTATACCATCTAAACAATTTAAATGGGGCCGGATATAACAAACAACAAACCCGGTAAATCCCCATATGCATTAGTAATTTAATGCAAACAACACTTTAAATTCTTGAAGTTGTTATCATGGTGCGGATGACATGAACAAGTTTATGTAATTTTTATTAAAAGTTGACAAGAGCATTATGAAGCATTTGTCACCGTGGTAGAAAGGAAAGGGGTGCCACGGCAACGATAACAAAACGGTGCCACGGCAGCGTTCTGGTTCCGGTAACTCGATTGAGATACTGATGCAAAGGAGAAGTGTGCGGATGCGTGCAAAAGATGGTGGGGCGCTCCCGGATTCCGGGTGTCCCACGAGACGACGGTATGGCAACGGGGAATCATGCAAGAAAACATGTCAGGCACGGTGCAAACGCGGGCATCTCAAACATCGCAAGCATTCGTTTACGGATGCCGTCTCGAGGTTATACCTTCGAAGTGTGTGTTATCGGAGGGGTTCAAGTTCGATGCGGTGTAGTGGAAGTAGACGTTCTCCGGACGTAGAGGGAAGTAGTGGTTCATGCGATGGTAGTCGAAGTAGTCGTCCTATCGTTCATCGGCGATCATCGAAGCGGTAGTGGAAGTAGAGGCTCACGACGTCTTGTCGAAAACCACGGCGGCGGTAGTCGTACACAATCGTAGATGTTCAGGGTCGTCAGGGTACTTGTTGGTAGGGTCTTGACGGTCTCGTTTTTGCGACAGTAGTCATGCTAGTCGGCGGTACTGAAACTTGACGGTCCGAGGGCTCCGGGCATCGTGCTACTTGGCGCAACACCGTGTAGTCGTACATTTGAAGAGGAACTTGGCCATCCGAAGGTGTACTTGGCGAACAACGGTCGTCGTGGTACTCGTCGATCCACGAAGTCGTTCTCGTAGGTCTTGGCATTTCGTTCGGTACTCGTTCGAGCATCCGTTTGGTCTTGTCGGTGGTGTACTCGGCGAAATTCCATGGAGGCGGTCTTGCATCCCTGGATTCACTGGCCTTCGCAATGACAACAATAAGGCAGCAGGGAAGCAGCACGTAGACGACGCTGGTGACAGGTAGCTCGGCAAGAGGCGGCATGGCGGAGCAGCATCGGATGGCGAGGGACAAGAAGCTCCTGCAGGGCCGGTCCGGCGGCAGGGGAGGACCCCAGCGAAGCGCGGCCTGATCCGGTGGCAGCGGCGTTGGCCCGAACGGAGGAAGAGGGAGGCGAGGGCGCGATGAAGGAGGGCGGCGGCACTGGCAGGTCGGGTCGCCGGCGCGGACGCCATGGCCGGAGACGGGGAGGCAGCGGCGAGGTCTTGCGGCGTCCATGGCGGGGCAAGGCAGGAACGCGAGGGGAGGAGGCTGCTGGAGGCGGCGCTTGGCGGCGGTGGAGCTCCAGGGCGGCGACAACGCATCTGTTGGCAAGCGGCTGCGGGGTGGAACGGGCAAGAGCTCGGAGGGTCCTGGTGCTGGAGCTTGACGGCGTAGACTTGAAGCGAGGAGGAGGCCACGGCAGGAGGTCGGCGACGTGGACTTGGGAGCGCCGGCGACGCTTGGTGCGATGCAGGGCCTCGCTACTTCCCCTGGCGAGGCAAGGACGAAGGAGGGAAACAGGGAGGGGCGCTGCGAGCGAGAGAGGGTGAGGGAGACAGCGAGGGAATCGGGTGGAGAGAGGTGGATCGAGCAGCGCGAGGCTGGTGGCACGAGGGAAGATGCGAGGGAGATGGGGGTTAGATGGGATCGGGGCCTAGGGTTAGGAATTAGGTGGGCCTTCGGGGGAGCAGGGCAGACTGGCTGGCCGGCCCAGAGGAGAGGGTGCTAGCTGGGCTTGCTGGATTGGGCTCTCCCTCTCCTCTCTTTCTTCTCTTAAACTCTCTTTCCCAAATTAAAACAAAACTAGAATAGAGAAAGAAAAGAAAGAGGAGGTAGGGGTGGAATCTGGGCATGGGGATAATATTCCCGGACTCGCAAAAATGTGTATGATCCAAGAAAAATGGAGTGACCATTTTTCAAAGTTTAAGTTCAAACTCATTTGATTTGAATTCAAATGGTTCGACTAGGAAGTGAGGGTTAGGAAGATCCAAAAATGTTCGGATTTTTGGTGCAGCTCCGAAAAACGACGAAAGAATTTACGGACAAGGTTCGAGATCAAGAAGCGAGATAACAAAGGCATGGGAAAAATTTGCAAGTGTGTTTGTGGTAAATCCAAATAGTTGGAATATTTACTATAGCTCTATAAATATCGAGAGGATATGTTGTAAAGAGAAACACCATGTGAATTCCCTCGGTTTAAATGGATCAAAGATCCATGCCATTTATTTAGTTGAGTTGCAAAAGATTTATGAGATGATGGCATGATGACATGATGCAATGCAAAAATAAAAGGACAGGCACAAATGAAACACACGGCGAAACACGAAATATATGGAAGTCTTCTCGAGCATCGGTCTCGTGGTGTTACAGTCAGCTTGGTGTTGACGGTCCCGCTGCGCTCAGGGGCGTACCTCATGTTTGGCATCCCCATGGTGGCCAACTGCGAGGTAACCCTGCCGGCGACGTCCTCCAGACGGCTGATCCATCTGTTCTCGCCCGCCACATATTCCTGTTGGGAGGCGGCCTCGTTCGCCCGCAGCTGCTTCTCCTCCTCTACACTCCTGGTCAAGGTCTCCTCCCGAGCCCTGCTCTCCGACAACATCTTCTCGAGATCCTCCAGCTTTAGCTTGAGATCTCTGACGGAGTTTTGCGCTTCAGAGAGCTCCCCAGCTCTGCTGATGACCGCTCCTTGCGCCTCCACCAATGCGCTGTTGAGCGTGCTCTTCTCATTGGACAGCTTGAGGGCCTGCTCCTTCATCTCGTCCTGCTCCACCTCCAACTCCCTTACTTTGCCGGCATGGGCCAGAGCCTAGGCATCGAATGCCTCCTTGTGCCTCTACTCCAGCTCGCGAGTCCGCCGCGCAACAAGGGCCTCGAGCTCCTCATCCTTGCCACGGAGCGCTGCGGCAAGCTTCACCTCACACACGGTGAGGTCCTCTTCCTGGGAATCTAGTGCGGCTTGATGCTGGTTCCAGACGGCCTCGGCCGCGACAGCCAAGTTCGCCGCCTTTTCCCGGGCCTTCTCGATGTCAGTCATCTTCATGGTGAGCTCGACATTGCGCTTGTCCAATTCCTCCTGAAAGGCCCTCCACTCCTAGCGAGTCTGGTGGAACCAGGTCTGCGTCTCAGCAATGCGCGCCTTGAAATCCACCTCCGCCTGGTCCACCGTTGCCGTCCTGGACTTAACCTTGTCCAGACGGACACGGGAGAGCGCCTGGAGTTTTTGGAAGTTGGCCCCCATAGCGCGGAAAAGCTGCTCTTCTGGAGAACCATCACCGCCAACGCCCGGCTCATCGACAACCTCGAGTCCGGTGGCGACAAGCACCTCGCTGTCAAAGACTTCCCCTTCGGCGGGCGCCCGATAACTTGACGCCCCTGGGAGATGGACGAAAAGATCGTCGCCCACCTTCAGATATCTGCCGGGGCCCGAGGTTGAGGAGGAGGGAGGTTGATCATCAACCAGCTCTTCCTTGGCAGTGGCCTTGCCGGCTTCCCCGGTAGGCCCACCGTTGGCGCCCTCGGCAGAAGCCTCGCCGGTCGCCTTGGCGGCCCCCGCAGCGGTGTCCTCGGTAGCATCCCTGGCGACCTCGTCAGCATCCCTAGTGGCCTCCTCAGCAATGTTCCCAACAATAGTATCCACGTCCTCCATACCTATTGAAGGAGGGCCTGGGTAGTAATGGGAGCATTGAAGCCAAGAAAAAGAATAAGGGAAAAATAGAGACGGAGGACAGGCGACTCACCAGTGCTAGGCTGTGAAGCAGAAGTCCCCTCCCCGCCAGCATTCGGCGCCGTGGCAGAGTCACCAGCGCCCAAGTTCCCCTCTTCCTCCATGGGTGTGGGCTCCGTGCTTGATGCCCTTGCCGGGGACGCCCCTCGCGGCGGCGTAGTCGATGGGGGTGGTGTGTTGGGGGTAGCCCTCTGCGGCTCCTCCTGCTGCCGCTCCCCTCCTGCAAACCCGACAAGGTCAACACCATAGCATCGAACGCCTACCACGTGTCGATAAGAGGAGGGTGACGAACTTACGTTGGGGGCTGTGCTGGGGGCTGCTGTCCGGGCTGCTCAGCACCACCAGTGGCGACTCTGAAGCACTGGCCGGGGGCTGGCCGCCCGCCAAGGCTTTGGCCCTCTTCACCATTTGGGCCAATGTCTCTACATCCCTGCAAAAGCAAAAAACGGATCAAGATGAGTGACTTAATTCAGAGGAATGGAAATGGCAGTAAGGAACGGAGTACTTACTCGTCATCTATCTCCTCTTCCTCCACCACTTTCCTTTTCTTCTTCGGGCTGAGAGGCCCGAGATCAAAAGTGACCTCCGCGTCAACATCCGAGTCGACATCTGCCGGAGGAGGCGAAGACAGTGGGGTTTGTGCGTGCCCGGATGAGGAAGGGGCTGTTGTCTTCTTCTTCTCAGCGGCCTTCATCAGCCTCTTGGCTGCCGTGGCCCTCGTGTGACGCCCTGACCCCTCCATGGTCAATTGAGGCCACGTAGCCCTGCCGGGCCGGACCGGCTCGCCGGAGCCAGCTAGCCGCAGGATTCACCCTCTTCCCCTGGTTGGCGTCGAGCCCGCCGCCACGTTCTCCTCCGACGACGACTCGTCGGCCGCGTCTTCGACGAGCGGAGCTCCAGTGTCGGCACTGCTGACCTCCCCGGAGGCCGCCGCCCACCGGGTGAGCTCCTCTTCCTTCACAGCCGTTGCGGCCTTGTCCTGCACACCCCCGGCGCTGCCGACCTCCATGGCAAGCTGTGCCTCCCTCGCCCTAGTGGCAATGTAGTCCAGCTCTGCCTGGGTGGTGTCCATGACAAGCCACCGCTCGGCGTCAGCATTGACATACACCTCAATCAGGGTGTCAAAGAATTGCTGCACATCCGCGTCCTTCGGCTCCTTCCAGCTCGGGACAGGGCCGTGCGCATTACAGTCCGGCATCATGGCGATGATCTCGGACTGACGTGAATTGTTGCACAACAGGACCACCCCCGCTGGCAGCTTGAAAAACAGCCCCTTGAGGGCCTTGCCAACCTTTGCGGCAGCCCTCGCGGCCTTGCTGGTCCATTCGACCTCGCCATCGCGACCCACATCAAGCTGGAAAAGCCATTGGCAGAAGTGGGCATGCGCCAACACCGTGAAATTGTGGACGAGGCCGGGGTGGAGTCGCATAATGTCAGCTGGATTCGTAAAAAGCCAGGCTGGCCTCCCCTTGTTGTGCAACGGGGCGATCCGGCGACGAATGAAGTCCGTCCCGATCATCTGAAGGGTGAGTCCAGCCTGGGTAAGCCGGAGAATCCTGGTGGTGGCGACAGTGAGCCTCCCATCGGCGACGTCGACATCACTCCAATTGCTGCCGCGGACCGGCGGCACTTGGTGGACCTTGCAGAATTCCGGCGGGTCTTCATCTTCAATCCAGCACCACCGGCCACGCCATTCCTCCCACCTCTCCTTCACGGCACCGTCCGGGTATGCCCCCTTGGATCTTGGGATCCAGGTGACGCAACCAGAGACGACACCTCCCGGCTGGATCCGAGGGAAGAAATAATGGCGGAAAAGCGCCATGTTGGGCTGCACCCCGGCAAAGCCTTCGCAAAGATGCGCGAAGAAAGCCATGCACGCCACCGCATTCGGAGTAAAATCCAAGAAGCGAAAGCCGAAGGTGTGCATAATGTCGCAGAAGAAATCGTTGAAAGGGGGGCATAACCCGCAAGAAAGATAATCGATGAAAAAGGGATACCGATTTGGCGCAGGATCAGCGCAAGCAGCAAGAATGACGCGCGTCGCCGGGTGTCCCGAATTCTCTCCCCCCGTCTTCGCTCCCCATAGGGGCCTGAAGGAGGCCCGGAGCTCATGAACATCAACCGTCGAGGGGAAGAAAAAGGCGGACTTCGTCCGGTCCCCCGACAGCGCTCTCTCCGGCGGTTCCACAGTCCCAGCGCCCTTAGCCACCCCCTTGCCCTTGACGAATTTGGGCGCCATGGCGGCCAAGAAGTTTAGAGGGCTGAGGAAGGGGGATGGCGAAGCAACAACGGCGGGCGACGGCGGAAGCTTAGGAAGGAAGGAAGAGAGGAAACGGCGGCTCTGAGATTGGAAAAGGCACGAGGAAAGAGGAGAAAGTGAGCAGCGCGCCCGCGGTTATTCCTTTTTTATGGGGGAAAACACGGGCCGCCTCCTTTCACATTAACTGTGGTGTGACGCATGCCCACGGGAACCAACCCCACACATGCTACCCACGTCACACGCACCTCCCCACGCCGCGCCACGCGCAGGAGTCGTGGGAAGTGCAGCGTGCGAAGAATCTTACCGCGGTAAAAACCGCCCCGCCTGCCCGCGCACCATTTTTGGGCCTAGCCCAACAACGCGTTACGCTTATGTGTGGACCAGGCCCGGGGGCTCCTGTCGGTGTACAAAAAGAGGAGTACACTTTTTTGTACCCCTATAACTGTGCACGGGCAGTCTGAGCCATGGGCACCACCACACCAAGCAAGGCAAGGGAGGTGAGCCAGGGTAAGACCAAAGCTCAAGAGAACTACGACGCCAAGGCCAAGACCACAAAGAGCAAAGGGGACGAAGCGGACTCCTTCGGCAAGATCCTTGCCGGGAGACAGTTCTAGCAGCCCCGGCAAGACCCTTGCCGCGGCGAGTCGTCCCGCGCCTACGGAGCAAATCACCCTTGAGTCCACTGCCCCCAAAGGGCCAGGATTCGGGAGACATCCCCGTGGCGGCATGCAGATCTTTGTAAAGACATTCAAGATCAGATACGCACTAAAGAGATGACAACCCTTGGCGCGATCCCAGCCAAGGAAGACCACAAGGCCCCCGGCAAGCGCCTTGCCGGGGATGACAGCAGGCGCCTCGGCAAGACCCTTGCCGGGGCCCCGGCAAGGCCCTTTCCGAGGACACCCGCGGGGCCACCATCAGGCCCACGCCGACTAAACCTCCACCACCGCATGCATGCAGCTGCCGACCCAACCAGCTGGGCAGGCACCTGCGTGGCGGCATGCAGATCTTCGTGAAGACCCACCAGTGCGCCACCTTAGCTGCCTGCCTACCTACATGGCATCTCAGGCATCGCTGGCCAGGGCGCGTGTCGACACAAGAAGGAGCGGCGACGGACGAGACAAATCTCTCCCCCGTCCCCGATAAAGCAAGGACACCTAAGCAAGACGCATTAAATGCGCCTTGTCATGTAATGCGAGGGATAACCTCGCATCACTGTACCCTTTCCACCTCCTGTGTGCCACTGTGGCAACCCCTTTTTCTATAAAAGGAGGCCCGAGGCGACTAGGAGAAGGATTCGGCTTTTTGGAGCTCCTCACGCCCCATAGCTAGCTCAAGAACACATATAAACAATACACCAAAGCAGGAGTAGGGTTTTACGCATCCTCGCGGCTCGAACCTGGATAAACGAACCGTGTGCTACCTGTTAGATCCGCTCTTCTCACGACCCCGCGCCCCGCTAACCACAGTAGGGATTCTTGTGATCGCATAGGTGTCGTTCCCACCGACAGAATGCTGGCTCGTCACGATGGCCAACACAGGGAATGCGCTTGTGAGAGCCCTTGCGTGCCCGTGAGAGCTTGTTCAAGGGCTCCGCGGCGTGCTGGGACATCTCTGCTGTGGCTGTGGCTTTGCAGCGGGACCTTTCTAGTGCTTCCGTTGCCTTGGTCTTTGCTGCCTGGTTATATGTCCACCCTAAACTCCTCCTACTGGTCATGGCGGAACGACTTGATAGAAAAAAAAACTAGTTTTGTGGGTGATGAGGAGAGGAACTGTGAAGTAATTTTCGAGTGGGTAGTTTTTATAGCCCGGTGCTAAGTGTGAACACATATTAGTTTGATAGGTCTGAACAGATTTGCAATTACTTATTGCGTTGTAATCAGCAATGTGACGAGAAACAAGGTCAAAATTTATTGATGGCACAAGGTTGGCCACGTGGTTGCTCGCCGTTGAGGCAGCCGTGATGCGCTCTGCTTTGGCGTCTCTGCGCGCGCTCTGCTCGCCATTGTGGCAAAGTTACAATGGCAATGGTTAATAATTCTTAATAATTTTCTTACATATTCAGGATAATTTAAAATGCCACATGCGGCAAGGCCCAGAACACTCATGACCTACATATGCATACAATTATAACAAAATATAAGCTAAAAGGCCGAGCTGGCGGCCTTCCAACGATGGTCTTCTCGGACTCCATGATCAGCATAGCACCCTTGCGGTTGTTCACTCCAAGTGTCCCGACTTGCCTCCGCCTATGGAGCTGCTGGCGCTGGGTGGCTCTTGGGGCTGCTAGGCATCTTCCAGAAGAGCTTGACAGTGTGCAATCACGCATGACAACTCTGTGGAACTGCTCCATTTCCATGTCTCTGGCGTGGTAGCAAATTCCGTCGATCACCTGCATCCTCGAGATATTACGTTGGCGATGTTCTACTTCGTCGGGGACGTCAACTCCGCTAAGGATGCACTCAAGCCTGGCCACCACATCATCGGGATCGAGGTTTACACGGCCACCGCGGGCTATTATGAAGCCGCGGGTTGCCTTTGTCTAGACTAAATCGCAGAGGTCTTCTGCCCATTCCTTGCAGGGCATCAGGCTCTCGATGAGCACTGGTGATGATGGCTCTTCGGGTGGGTCGTCGATCATGCCGCCGAGCAGCTATGGATCTTTTGCACCATGGAAGGCAAACTTCTCATCACACCTCCTCTGCAATATATCATTTGTGCTCCCAAGGACTGTGACGCCGATATCGCTGCTGATGGGCCACGGTGCCTGCACCGGCTGCTGAAGCTCTTGCTCCCCGACCTGCTCCAGCTCGTTATCCTCACCAAAGATGTAACGCAGGTAGGCGTCGATGTCAAAGCTTTGGTCGTTGCCTGGCATGCTTGAAATAACTACTGGTAGATGGGTGAGGACTAGATCTTTGCAGAGTGTCGCGACGGTGCGTTGCCGCCTGGGTTATATGCAGCAAGCCATAGCTAGTGGCGGGAAACTGGTGAGGGAATAGGCGTGGATTTTACAATTCACCCATGTTGAGCGCGGGAAGACTAATTGGAGCACACACACAACCCGAATACCGTATCCGGTGCCACGTGTTATTTATCACACAAGTGTTAACATAAGGAAACGTATGTGTAACTCACTAATCATCGCAAACGTGTACTCGCAGACGCATCTTGTGCGGTACTCCTAGCCACTGCAAGTAACTAGTTTGCATTTTTCAAAGTTTTTTGTACACATAGAATCACACACGAACTAACAATATTAACCGTCTGTGTTGTGATTTCACATCGCAAACAGTTCATCCGAGTTGGCTGTTTGCCACGTATCACACACATCTTGTTAAGTTGAACCGTTTCTGTTGCGTTCGCTAATTGAAAACAGTTCATCCCAGTGAACCGTATGCCCTATATCACACACACCTTGATCTGTCTAACCGTTCATGTTGCACTCCCTAATAGCAAACGGTTCATCGGAGCAAAATGTATGCCGTATACCGCATACACATTGATATGGCTGTCCATTTTTGTTGTTCTGCCTCATGGCAAACAGTTCGAAAGAGTTCACCGTGTGCCCTAAATCGCACACACAACTAAAATATGAATCGTGTTTGATGGCTCTGCCATCGCAATGGTTTTGCACCTTTTTTGATGGTTTTTTACATCCCCGTTTGTGATTAATGCATCGCACACAGTTTCCTCATAGGTATGATTGTAGTATCGCGTTAGCAGCATCCTGAAGTAGTGGAGGTGCCTGATTTTTTCTTGGGCGCCATGGTCGATGGCGCTGTCGAGGATGAACATGTCGATGAAGATGACGTGCGATGTACACTTTTAGGTTCACGCAAGCGCTCCTCCTACCTAGCGCGCCAAAGATGTCGCGGGATTCCCACGACCACTTATGGGACCAGGTGGCCCCTTGTTGGTACGGTAGGGGGACGGCGCATTGCACAAAGAGCAGACCCACGTACGGCAGCGCGGTAGAGAGCACTCAAGTGATTTACCCAGGTTCAGGCCACCGCGAGGCGTAAAACCCTACTCCTGCTTTAGTGGATTGATGATGGGATGAATGTGGTGGTGCGTAGTACACTTGTCCGACAAGGTTTGCCTCAGGGGTGCAGCGACTACGCGCACGTGGTGGCTTGGGTTCTGACAACTTTCCAACCCTCTAATCCCCCCTACGAGTGCCATGGGCCTCCTTTCATAGATTAAGGGGTCACCATAGTGGTAAAGTGGTCATTATCCACCGATATAATAGCAAACAGTGCTATCATACCTAACTTTGCGGGCTGACTGGGCGCATTAAATGCGTCACTGAGTGTCACATCACTGATCGCCCGGCAAGGCCCGCCCGGCTATCTTGCCAGCTCCGCTCCTATTCTCTTGACATGTCGCGGGACGGGTGTCACCTATAGGTTTCTCTGTAGGAAATGGCTGCCATGTGGCGAATGGTTGCCACTTAATCATCTTGCGGCTTGACACCGCACTGATTAACAACGCGAGTCGCGTTTGAGTGTTCGGTTGGGTGGTTCTGCCCCCACGAACTCTGGCAGGCTCTGCCAGGGAGCCTCCGTTTCTTGCTTCTGGTGGTGGCCTCGCCCCTTGCAGAGCTCGCCTACCCGGCAAGGGAGGCCCTTCTCTTGCCGATATCTCGCTCTTTAGGCTCAATCTTGGTCCCTTTGAGGTGCATGCTGGTTCTTCAAATCTGTTTGTCCTTCAATCTTTGACTTGAGATGGTGCTTCAATCTTGATCTTGTGCCTGTGCACAGTTGGTCAACGGATCGAGGGTTTGTTGCACCGATAGCCGTAAAGGAACTTCGGACGCTGTGTCTGGAGAGACTGAAGCTCCCTCCTCCCACGAGGGAGATGAAGACAAAGAGGAGGACGAGGCAGAGAGCGATTCTCCCCTTAAGGGGAGGAAGAAGAAGAGGGCGGCCTCCGTAGACCCGAAGGCGGGGACGTCCAAGAGAGGGAAAATATCTCTCTCAGACGGCTCGAATTCGGATGACGAAGTCATCCTCGAGTGGTGCCCTAGGTTGAGGCCCCAAAACGAATCGTGAGTATCTGAGATGCCTTACATATATCAGGTCTTTTGTGATTGTAGGATAACAAGTTATAATATGTGTTTCGGTCCGGCCTGTGACCTCCCCCAACTATCATCATCTTTGGGGAATTCTCTAGCGCGGGAGATGGTCAGGAGCGAGACGCCTCCACAAGCCTCACCACCACCCACCACGGATGACACCGAGGTGTTATCCCAAAGGACCTCTCCGGGCCACAGAGGGTAATGCCTTGGCTGCCGAGAACATCGGGGGTACAACCCCCATGGAAACTGACGACGGGGGCCTTGACCACTCCGGCCCCCAGCCGAACACCATTCGGAGACCCATGTGGCTCTGGAATCGAGTGAGCAACCCCTTCAAAAGAGGGGGGAGTGCCAACTCTGGCGGCGACCTCCACTAACCCGGAGGTGCCGAACAGTCTGATGGAGGCACTACAACGTGCTTCCATCGTGGAGGAGCACCGCACCCCTGATGGGTGTGGTGGTTGAGAAGGTGCAGTCTGCCAAGAGCGGGCTGAACGAAGCCTTTACCAGCCTACTAACAGGCTTCGAGGTATGTCATGTAATTTTCTTAGTCAATTTTCATATAAAAATATGCATGTGTATAGATAGTACCCCGTAAGACTTTGGTTAGCTTTTTTTTAAGAAACAGCTGAACAAAGGATCGAATGATAATTGCAGGAGGTAATGTACTAGTCTATAGGTGAACAGGCTTCCCTATAGGCAGCGACCACCCAGGTCATTGAGATTTCCGAACTCAAGCGGAAGCTGTAGCTATCTGATGATGATATTGTCCGCATTAACAAGCGGTTATACGAGGCACAAGGTATGTTGTGAAAAATTGTTTACTCACCTGAAGTAATATGCCAATGCGGACACTAAGCTCATGTGTTACCCTGATTGTTATTGCAGGTAGTGCGGACAAGGTCGAGACCCTGAAGAGCGCCCTTGCCCAAGCCAAGGAGCAGGCAGGGTGAGCCAATCGGCCGCTGACAAAGCGACCGCGGATTTAAAGGCTGAGCAGGTCGCCCGCCGCCGATATGAGGAGCGAGTGACCGAAGTGGAGCAAGAGCTCAAGGACGCCGCCGACAAGTGTGAGGCCTTGGAAGAGAAGAATAACGTACAAGCGGCCGACCTCGCCAAGGCTCTCCAGGGGGCCAAGGATGCGCGGACCGAGTTGCGGGCGAGGAGGTCAAGCTGGCCGAACATATAGCAGTTGGTAAACCCTTTCTTTTCCAGAGTAAATTCGGGAGTCACAAATATTCCTTGCTCACTCGACTATGGAGTTCTCCAGACGCCTTCGTGGAACTTCCGAGGAGTGCGGCCGACGCCGCACAATTCTTCCGGGCCCAGGAGGGGAACACTACAGAGAAGCTCTTTTGGTCACAGTACTTGGTGCCAGAGCGTCCAGCGCTGCTGAACAACCAGATGATGCAGCTGGCGTAGCTGCATATGATGTACGGTTTGGCCACGAAGGACGTCATAGTCCGGCTTTGGCCAACCGAACCCATTCCTAGCAGTTACTTCGGCCTTGTGAAGCGACTTGCCAATGGCTGCCCCGAATTGAAGCCGTCAAGCGCTCGGCGTGCATCGAGGGTGCGCGGATGGCCTTTGCCAATGTCAAGATGCAATGGGCAAAGATGAAGGCCACCGTTGTGGCGATCGAGAGCCCACCCGAAGGCAAGGACCACCGCAAGCCGGAGCGGTATTTTGACGACGTCCTTGAGGGTTCCCGGATAGTGGAGGGCCAATGCTCGAAGCATATCAGGTTTGTATGAATGTGTCCGAGCTGCCCAGGTGTTTTTTTATGAACCAAGGCTTCGTAATATATTTATGGATTTATCTGAAATTAATTTCCTCATGTGCGGCCGTTGTTATGCCTGAGAGTTTTCCAGTCGTCGGCTTCAGCCCCCACGTAGATGCTACGGGGGTGTTCGGTATAGCGCACAACCATTGACCCAACTTCTTGGTCCATAAAGGAGGTGTCTGCGCAGCGAACTAGGCAATCAGACTATGCAGCTTTATCGTTGTCCCTTAGCCATAGGAGTTTGACAATGGGACTAGGAACTAGCCCCTGGTGCGTGTGCGGCTATCTGAACTTCGGTGACTTAGGCGCATGACTGGGTGAAGGCCAGTCCTTCGTATAGTACGGAAGAAATTGCAAGAGATTTATGGTGAGTCGCTGAATCGCTGACCAGCTCTCGCCATATCATGACAGTCAGCTTTCGACTTTCTCTACTAAGGTGGTTGACCAGACAAGCCAGAAAGACAATCGTAGTAGTTCTCCCTTTACCGCCTTAGATGAACAAGTGGAATGTAAGGTGGTAACCACAGGAGCCGGGCAACCCAACTATTGACCAAAGACATGATTCGGAGCCGATGCATATAATGCAATGTTCGGGATGCCGACGTGTACTTCTAAAAGTATTCAGACTTTTCTTTCTTGAACTTATGTGTGGCTGAATAGAGCCCCTGGTATTGAGTCTATACCAGAATGTATATGTGGCAATCTTAGCACAAACGAGGAATGTAGATTAGGAAATAGACCCAGACCGAACGAGGGTTGGTGAAAACTTATTTTCATTGTAATTTGTTTGATATGTCAAGAGATGCTATTACAGATAGTGTCAAGGCTATTTCACATGCCAAGATTTGTACACAAGGGAAAGCTGTATACGGGGCCTAAAAAAGATGGTCTTGAAGATCTCATTGATGGCCTGCCGCATGTTTGCGTTGCTTTCGTCCTTGTGGAAAAGATTCCTTGAGAGGAACAGTCGATAGTCGTTTATACGAAAATGGTCCCGGAAAGGGTCCCTACACGACCTTGAAGTAGCTAGGCTTTAATGCACCTCTGATTTTGCCCATGGTATTTTTAGTGGGTAATTATGCACACACGGTACATATGCCGTGGATGTGTGTGATTTTTTGTGATATAAGTAGGAGGCCACCACATCTATGATGATACTAGGTTTTGTCACAATTATCGTCATAGAAGTGTCATAAGCATGACAGAAAAATATTCGTTCGGCCCAAAATGTCACAGATGTGTCTTTTTTTGTAGTGTTGGATACTGCCGGAGTCTCTTAGCCATTGGACCTTGTAGGGATGCGGGTGCTTCATCTTGACTAATTGTAGCTTGGAGCATAGTTCTTGGATCAACAAGTTATGGCAACTACCTGCACTGATCATGACCTTCACGGATCTTCCATTGATGTCGGCCTTGGTGTGGAAGATAGGGCATCTTCGGTCTTCATCTTGGTGATGTTGAAGTGTCAAGACCTTGGAGACAACGAGAGCGGGGCTCGAATCTTCGTCACAAAAGACTTGATCATCTTCATCTTCATTCACATGCTGGTGCATGGCCACTTGCTCAAGGGCCTCCATCTCCTCTTCACTCATGGAGTCATATGTTCCGTCGTCGTTGAGGATCATGGTGCGCTTGTTGGTACACTCAAATGATTTGTGGCCTCGGCCGCCACATGTGAAGAACTCGATTGAACTTGTCTTGGTGGTCTCATCAGTTGGTGTTGTACGTGATGAAGCTCTCGGCTTGAAGTTGCTTGTAATAGGATGATGACTCGAGGTGGTCGAAGTTTTCTTGTAACTTGACTTGTCGTTGTTGCTTGTAGGAGGTTAGGTCGTATGAGTTGTTGAAGCTTGGTTGTTGGAGAAGCTGTAGGACTTGGAAAAGAACTTGTTATACTTGAAGTCATCCTGCACTTGTCGCTCTGCCTTGGTGGCTTGGTGCACTAGCTCGATGAGGCTGGAGTAAGGTTGGAAATCAGCGATCTTCTTGATAGGATGATTGAGTTCATTCAAGCAACATGCCATAGTTTGCTCATCATCTTCCATGACATTTGCTCGAATCATGGCAATCTCCATTTCCTTGTAGTACTCTTCAACACGCTTTATTCCTTGCTTGAGTAGTTGGATTTTCTTGAAGAGGTCACCGTTGTAGTAGGTTGGCACAAAAAGTGCTCTCGTTACATCCTTCATTTGATCCCAAGTAGTGATGGGTGGTTCACCTCTTGCCTCACGGCGCTCAGTGACTTGTTCCCACCAAATGAGGACGTAGTCTTGGAACTCAAGGGATGCCATGGTGATCTTCTTCTCTTCCTCATAGTTGTTCAAATGGAAGATTTTGTCGATCTTCAATGCCCATTGAAGGTACTCTTCGGGATCATTTATTCTGGTGAACTTGGGAATGATAAATTTGAGCTTACCATAGCATCGCTCTTTGTTTTGTTGGGGTCAGGGATGATGACACCCTTGACGTGGAGGGTTGGCAACCTCATGTTGCTCTTGGCGTGGAGGATTGTCATTGTCAAGTTGCTGTTGGCAAACTTGTGGTTCTTGTTAATCTTGTGGAGGATCTTGTCGATGCAATCATGCTTGATAGTTCCTCTCTTGGACTTCTTCGCAAAGTGCCTCTTTTTGCTCGCGCCTATGGAGGTTGCATGCGGCAACGACGCGACTTGTGTCGTGGAGGGCACACTGCGCCTCAAGTGCTTGAGCTTCTGGACGTAGTTGTTCTTGATGTCGTTCCTCGGCATCTTGTTCGTCTTGGTGTTGGCGTGCTCGCTCTTCCTCTTGTTGGCGTAGACGTTGTCGTTCTTGTGCTTGTGCCAAGGTAGCTTGATTTTGGCGATGTCGATGTTCTTGTGTAGAGGATTGCGGTTTGCTTGAAGATCTTGACGCGCGGCTCGTCAAAGAGTGTTCGATGTCGGTGTACTTGAGCCAGAGATGGTGTCGTCGGAGTGTCAACTCGATCAGCTCCGTCTTGAGTAGGACAAAGTGGTCGAAGAGCGGTTGACCAAAAAGGCACGAATCTGGTCCATTCTTGCGTTGTCCTCTTGTTTTTGTTTGTCGAGCTTGTTGTCGAAGTAGTCTCTTGTACGTTGCTCGAAGAGACGCAAGTCGGTGGCGAGGTTGTCGATGTGGTGGCTCAATGCTTGTTATTCTTGTTGCAAAGCTCATTGTGCACCAAAGAGGTGGCTCTTTGTGACGTAGTTGTTCGGGTCGTCGTCTTGGTCGATGAAGAGTGGGTTGGCATAAGAACTTGTCCTATCCATCATCCCAAGAGTGGGAGAAAGAGAAGAACTTATACCAAATGTACCTTGACCGATATTGAAGATGGATCGATGATCACCCAAATGTGTAACAAGGAAATAACACAATTGGTACCAATTCTTGTCGGTTCTCACACCTACACAAGTAAAAGCTTATAGTGGAGCTCGGTTAGGATGGTGGCACAAAATTTGATGCAATTGTTAGTGACACTCAATAATTTTGGAAAAGATTCGCAAATTTGCAAATGCAACAAGTAGACCAATAGCAAGATATGGTACACAGGAACACACACACGGATAGATAAATGGGGTCGTGCAACCAAGGAATGAGCCAAAATGTGGAATCCACGAAAATGCTCTTGTTGCACAACTCTAGAGAGACGCTATCATGATTGCACAATAGGTGGATACAAAACTTGTGCACAACCTACTAAACAAAAATTCAACGACTTCTATCCCAAGTATGCTATATGTATGGTGGTCCGGTGATATGATCGAAGATGATCGAGTATGACAATATTAATGTAGTATGATGCTATGGTTCTTGCTTAAAAGCTCTTTGCTTATCTTTCCTATTTTGCTTAAAAGCTTGTTTGGCTCTTTCTCTTTTGAGATCTTTCTCATGCAAAACTTCACGAATCAAGATAGCAATTGTGTATATGCGATGACAACCTTGTGACACAAAAGATGATACCAAGATATGTACCAAGATGATATGGTATGTATGGTATGGTAAGTATGATCACTAATGTGCACAAGTTACGTTGCCGGCAATACTCAAAGGCTAGTCTTGTTAGGAAGGTAACGCAAAATGGGCTATGGTGGTTATCAATGCAATGGCAAGAATGATGATATACCTCAATACCAAGATGATGTGGAAGTTACCATTAATGGTTTGTGGAGTGTAAGAAAGAATGGTTGTTGTCAATGTCGAGTCTGAGGAAAAGATGAGTGGTAGTGATGTCGAAGTCGAACCGTACCTATATAGCCGAAACACAATAGGACACGGCAACCACAACTGAAATTCTCAAGGAACAAAACGTGTAAAAATTTGTCGGAGTGCGTAACGGGTAAGCGATGGTGGTTGCAGAAAGTGGAAGGGCTATCTGAGTGCGTATGCGGAAGTGTAAGTAGTATTGGAGTGTGTATGCGGAAGCGGAAGTGGGAAGGTGGTGGTGGACGAACTAAACTTTTTCAGTTTCGTCAGGGAACGTCAGACGTCCGGTGGTGGTCAGATAGCCGGTACTCATCGGATGTCCCGAGATGGTCGGACGTCCGGTGCCTGGGCGATTTCAGGCACGGGATGAAATTCTAGGGTTTGTGATGGGGAGAAAAAGTTGGGGCAAAATTGGATGAATTTGTGGATGGAAAAGGTGGAGATGGTGGGAAAAAGCTAGATCTACCTCCTACACACGAAATCCCCGGATCAAATCCAACAAAACTTCATCACACCAACAAATCACAAAAAAATTGGGGGCTATTTTTGCGGGGATTTTCGAATTTGGGGAAGAACACAACAAAACAAGGCTAGAAAACAAAGGTAGGGCGATCTTTCACGATTTGGAGGTAATCCTACATGGAACATGAAGAACATGAGGGGAAAACATGCGGGAAATTTGAGAGAAATCAATCAAACCAACAAGATTTGATTACACATGTGCTAGATCCTCGAAACACAAAGAGATACATGATCCACGATCAACAAGGGATGATACAAGTAGCAAGTTCTTCTCCGTGAGGAGGTCTTGAGGGTCTTCCCGTTAGGGGTCTTGAGTCCGCTTGGGGGATCTTCTCCGTAGAGGTCGCGAACTCCGATGGAGAAGTAACCAAGTGGATGAGCAAAGCTCTATCTCTTAAATGAGCTAATCATTTGCTAACCCTAGAAAGAGGAGGAAGGAGGATTATATATAGTCTAAGGGGGTGAAAGGTTACATGGGCATCGGCCCAACATGTTGTGCACCAACAGGCGTCAGTTGTCCGGACGCTATCAGACATCTGGTGGGTCACGAGGGTCCAGACGTCCGGAAGCGGTTGGACGTCCGACATTTTGGCTCAGGTCAGGTGGCGTCGGATTTCCAGAGAAGGTCGGTCGTCGATCGTTTGGAGGCTTCGGATTTCTGATAATTTCCATTCGGTTGGGTGACACCGGATGTCCGAAGGGGCTAGATCATCCTGTCGCTGGGGTGTGTCTGATGTTCGGAACGTGTCGGTCGTCCGACCGCTGTAGCGTGCGTAGGCTGTGACTTGTCTAGCGCTTCCAGGTGTTGGATGTTCGATCCAGACCACTTATCCAGTGGCTGTAAACATCTGGTAGCTCTTCCTATTGTTCCTCGTAATTGGTGTCCTCTCCGTCTTCTCCATTGGGTGTTGCTGATCCGTGGCCTTCCTCCAAGCACCTGATCACACATAGGGTTTCCACTTGAGGTAGTAGCCTTGTCTCACATGTAGGAAGTGGTAGTTCGGAGATGAGCGAGTTCACCTTAGTTTTAATAGCCTTTGCTCGAGCTCTTGTCATTGGTCCAAGTGGTGTCATGGGAGATGTAGGTAGGTCCATTGTAACATCCCAAAATTTTATTTTTTGGAATGTTAGATTAAATAATTAATTATGATTGTTGCTATGATTGTTTGAGTGATTGATTGTGTGGATTGAGTGGAATTTGAAGATTTTGAAAGTTAAGTGAGAGGGAATAAAAGGACTTCCCCAAAACCTTCATTCATGCATTTGATCTCCATGAAATTAAAATTTATTTGGAATAAACCCTAGAGTGAAGATGACATGACTTCTTACATTTGAAGAAATGAAAAAAAGGTTTGAGAAGATTTGCATTCCATTTGAGAATATTTCAAATCTGGAACTTTATGCCACTCAAGGATTTTCATGAGAGAAGATAATATGACTTCTTCAAAATATATGAAATAGAGTGGGGAGTGATGGGGACCACTTTTGAAATTTATTTGAACCACTTTTGGAGAGTCTTCCATTTTCAGCTTCAAGTTCATTTCCATTTTAATCCAAATAAAATAAAGATAGAAGGAAATATGATTCCTTCAAGTGTCAGAAGTAAAAAGTGGAAAATGAATTATGAAACCAATAGAGATGGTATCAGAGAACATTTTGATTGTAGAACGTGTCCTTAGAAACTGGAAAGCCCTTAGGATAGGATATCTCTAAAACTGTATTTTCAAAAAGACCCTTTTCTTCTCATCTTTTCTGATTTTATCAAATATTCCCTCTTACCTCAAATAGTTAGAAAATACCCCTTTCCCTTTTGACCACATGGAGGATCAACTGAAGCCACTCCAAGAAGAACAAGATATCGGATAACTGAATGGCCACTTCAGGGTAAAGAGGATTCCACCATGCATTAGAAAAGTTGAACCTACAAAAGTTGAAGACTCTGAAGACTTGAAGAATCTGAAGACTCTGAAGATTTATTTGGCCTGTAGAAGACCCAACCCCTGCTATATACTTATGTTAGATGCGAGATTTGTGAGCTGTCATTATTGGATGTTTTTTTGATAGTTAAAAATAAAACTAGATTTTCAAAACTATATTGTTTGTGTGAGTATCTTTCTTCCTCTCTTTCCAAACTTACCTCATCACTGCTAAACCCATCAGTTGCCACCGGGACGTGACAATACCAGGAATAGCTCAGGGAACAATGGACTCAACATAGAACAATTGCTCTAGACCCAGAACTAGGTGTTCCAGCTCCTGATGTAGAACCAGAACCATAACAACAATAATAACCCCCCCCCCCAAGATGATAACCTTACCCATTGTTTTCTAAGGTTGAACCCACCTGTGTTCTCAAGCAACACAGAGCCGATTGTCACAGATGACTGGCTCCGCAAGATAGGAAGACAGCTGGCCACCGCAGGATGCACTGACCAAGAGAGTGTGAGGTTTGCCGCTCACCAGCTAGATGGACCAGCAGCTTCTTGGTGGGATAATTACACTGCCACATATCCCATGATGAATGTGACTTGGGATCAGTTCCAGCAAGCTTTCCGCACCGCACATGTTTCAGCTGGAGCCATGAGTCTGAAGAAGAGGGAGTTTCGCAACCTACGCCAATTAAGCTGTACAGTAGCACAATATGTGGATGAATTCAACCAGCTTGCCCATTATGCACCAGGAGAGATAGCCACAGATGCCGCTAAACAAGAGAAGTTTCTAGAGGGACTGAACTATGAGTTGGGAATTTATTTGACCGTGGACACCTTTAGTAACTATCAAGAATTGGTTGACAAGGCTATCATTCTTGAAGGAAAGCAACTGCAGATGGAGAACCACCAAAGGAAGTACAAACAGGGAAGCTATAAATCTAGAATCCAGCAAAAGCCCCGGTACACGCCACACTTAGGAAATACTACATCAGGACACAATAAATTTAGACGACACAACCATTCGAACCATGGAGGTCATTCTCTCCATGTAAGCATGTGACACCACCCCATTGGCCACTGTCATGATAGTGGAACTGGAAGAATTAGAAACCAACATCATCCCAACCTAGCTGTAGCAACAAAGAAGGATAAGAGCCATATTACCTGTTTTGAGTGCAGGAACACATGACATTATGCCAATGATTGTCCAAAAAAGAAGCAAAGAACCCAAGGAGCCTATGGAGTCACAAGGAAGCCCAGAGAATTGCAGGAATTTAATTGCTATCGTTGTGACACCGCAGGACATTATGCCATTGACTATCTAGATCCGAAGAAAGCTTGAGTTGAGTAGTTGAGTTGTCGGGTATTAGAAGGCAATACGTATATTAGGAAACACTATTATTTTCATGAAGACGTTGAGTTAAGATTTTGTAATGCAAGGCTTGAGGATTGTAATGAATTCATGAATCAATAAAATTAATGTCTCAAGAATTCATATGTGGAAAACAAAGATTTTGGTCATTTTTGAGGATATGAGAAATATGGTCCATGGATGGATTTTGCGCATTATATTTGAAGTGTGGTATTCCCATGTGAGAACATTTGACCAATGGAAAGGAAAGTGACATCCCATAGAGTGGAGTTTGGACAAAATAGGTTTGAGTTTTGTTTTGTAATGATGGTTACCCCGAGAGTATGAATGAATGAAATATTATTGGATTTAAATAAGGTGTAATGTTGGAATATGGAGCATTTGTAACTCTAAGGATGAGCTAAAGCAGTACAAGAATTGTATTGGGCCCATAACCCACATGACCTTGGATTTTATAAGGAAACATGCACAATCTTGTTGAAGAACAGAATGCTGAATAAGTTACGATTTCACCAGCAGACGTCCCATAGGTAGTTACGTAAAAAAACAGAGAGTTGTGAATAAACGATAGATGCTGGTTCAACTTGTAGAACTAATGGATTTACCCGCCCCAGTTCAAGGACAAGAGAAATTCTGCAATGCTTGTGAGAATGCGTGAGTGTTAGAAGTGTGAGATTCGCTAAACCTTTTACGGGGTAATGACCTGGGTGCAGAATGGATTGATCACCATACCAACTTACTCTTATCATTCTCTCTTGCTATTTGGAATGGTAAATCTAGAGTGACTTACCCATAGTAGAGAGACGATGTTCGTTGAAACCTTATTTAAGCCTTAGGATGGTCAGGAAATCCTCAACGCTGTTATGATTAAATGAATTTTGGGTTTATTAGAAATTGGGATATGATAATTGGTTGGTGGAACCATCTCATTAACAACCAAATTTTGTAGTAATTTTGCATTGGACTCTTTTGTTGTAGGGAAAAATCAGCATTTCGCAAAAGATTATAAACTTAGAGCTACCACAAAACCATATTGCATATGATATAGTCTTTTTATCTACCTTCTATTGTGATCTTGCTGGTACATTCAATGTACTAATCTGCACGGCTGCAATGTCTCATGTTGCAGGATTTCTATGACGAGTAAGACTTACGATATAGGGTTACGGTATCCACTCAAACTACCGATGGCG
The DNA here is from genome assembly GCF_002162155.2 of Triticum dicoccoides. Lineage (NCBI taxonomy): Eukaryota > Viridiplantae > Streptophyta > Magnoliopsida > Poales > Poaceae > Triticum > Triticum dicoccoides. Next base: position 233,760,547 of record NC_041386.1, on the reverse strand, counting down.
TTGATGGGACTCCACACCCGTTTGTTTGTTTCCACTGAGACTTATGAGGTACGTATCAGTTTGATGTTATTTATACATGTGGTTGCACTTTGATATATACATTGATGTACTATGTGTGCCAGCATACCGATTCAGGGATGGCACAAATACACAGAGGCTTGACCGTTTGAGGTCCGGTCGCTACATCCATAGGGATGACCGTGGGATGCTCCGCATCAACATAGGTGTGCGTTCTGAAGGAAATATGCCCTAGACGCAATAATAAAGTTGTTATTTATATTTCCTTATATCATGATAAATGTTTATTATTCATGCTAGAATTGTATTAACCAGAAACTTAGTACATGTGTGAATACATAGACAAAACAGAGTGTCCCTAGTATGCCTTTACTTGACTAGCTCATTAATCAAAGATGGTTATTGTTTACTAACCATAGACATGTGTTGTGATTTGATGAACGGGATCACATCATTAGAGAAAGATGTGATGGACAAGACCCATCCATTAGCTTAGCATAATGATCGTTAAGTCTTTATTGCTATTGCTTTCTTCATGACTTATACATAATCCTCTAAGTATGAGATTATGCAACTCCCGAATACCGAAGGAACACCTTGCGTGCTATCAAATGTCACAACGTAATTGGGTGATTATAAAGAAGCTCTACAGGTGTCTCCAAAGGTGTTTGTTGGGTTGGCATAGATCAAGATTAGGATTTGTCACGCCTAGTATCAGAGAGGTATCTCTAGGCCCTCTCGGTAATGCACATCACTATAAGACTTGCAAGCAATGTTACTAATGAGTTAGTTACATGATTATGCACTATGGAACGAGTACAGAGACTTGCCGGTAACGAGATTGAACTAAGTATGATGATACCGACGATCTAATCTTGGACAAAGGGAATAATGTATGTTGTTATTGCAGTTTGACCGATAAAGATCTTTGTTAGTTCTATATCTGGCATGTCTCATAGTAGGGGTCCTAAGAGAGGCGTTTTGGAGCGATGGTAACATGGACACAGATTTTACCCAGGTTCGGGGCCTCTTGATGGAGGTTAAACCCTACATCCTGCTTTTGATTGTATTCACATGGGGATAGTACATAGTACATGTATATACCATGAGATTGTAGTAATGAATATGATATGTTCTACTGACTAGCCTAGCCTCGTATAACACACCCGAGGCTTAGGGTTTAGAGGAGTCCTTGCCTTGGGCGCCAAATCTTGTGGAATCCTCCTTGTATGCGGCATGGGCTGCCTAAAGTGGCCCGTAAGTGAACCGCCATGGGGGTCCTCGGCCCGATCCAGCTGGTCGGGAGACGATGTGGTGAGTACCCCCTAGTCCAGAACACCGTTAATAGCCCCCTGAGCCGGTTTTCAAGTTGGGGACGCTCCTTGATTCTTCCGAACTGTTCTTCATCTTCGATTGTCGGTCTTGAAATATGGTTCAACAAATCTCCTCATCTTCGATCTTGTGCATCGCCGAAGTGAATCCGAAGAGTCTACACTTCGGGTATCCGAGTAGCCCCTTTAAGTTTTCGGCCATTAGCAATGCCTTGTTATTTTTTACACCACACCTCGGGTTTGAAGTTGTTCTTGTGCGGTGGTGTCCTATTGCATCCGTGCTCTAAAGCCGGACTACATCCGAGATATCTTTTGCCACTGAGCACCAATGCCAGACCGCTTCCAAGCTCCAACGCCGGAATGTATCCGAGCTCCAACGCCGGACTATATCCGAAGTGTCATAGATTACCTCGGTCTTGAAAAAGTTAAAAGGGTAGAACCGAGCTTAATGCCGGAGATGCCCTCTATGGAGCCAACAACTTGCAAACCGAGCTTTATGCCAGACTGCTTCCGAGGTATCTTTTGTAGTCGAGCACCAACACTGAACTGTATCCGGGCTCCAACGCCGGACTGTATCCGAGGTGGTGCACCACCTCGGTCATGGGTTGATTTATATGAATTTAATTCCGATTTGTGCAATGTATTCTCTACCGAGATGTATAGCTATTAGCCCTCAAGGTGCATGTTGGCCCAATATCCGGGATGCACCTGAAGGATAAAATCAGACCACTGACCCCAGTAGCCCCTGAGACTTAGGTCGATTCGTGAAATTGGCATGAGTATCAATTCCCAGCTAGGCTGCATAATTAGGAATAGAAACGCGGTGTAATATATTAGAGGAAATAGTGATCGGCAACGGGCCCTTGCGAGAGGGTTTTGAGAAGTCGATGTAATATATTAGCTTGATGCCGGATAAGTCCCGGATGGTACTTATTATTGTTCGAAGACGTGTTTTCCCATAGTTTGGTCAAGCCGAACAATGAGCACTTTGAATTTTCTGTATTGAATAGGCAATGTGGTAGCCCCCGAGACACTGGTCGGGTGGCATCACCAGATCAGGGGATCAATGTGCCCCTTTAATATTAGTAAATGATAATCCCGAAGCCCAGTAGCCCCCAAGCCTTAATGTGGGCACGGGTGGCCTAATTAAGGATCGATATCCAGAGTAAAATCACAAATTATGTGTAATGATTCTATGTATCCAAGTACTCTACATTATTAATTCTTGGATCCGCATTGTACAAAACTTTGTTGACTGACCATCGGCATCAACCTCCTCGGCCAATAGCCGGGGAGTGTTTGTCACACTTTATGTAGCCTTTATGTGGGCAAAGATTTACGAGAAACAAGGTGATCCAGCCATATAGTTTTATAAACAAAGGTATGCGGAGTGAATGTTATATTACTATGTAATGTAAAAAACATCTTCCAAAGAATATAGTCCTGCTATTGGTTCCTTTCTTTGGGTTGTCATGCCGACAATGATCATGAAACCTCACCTCCGATCAATGCGGGGGAAAATATTGAGGATTTAGTTTGGGGCAAGTTCCCGAGCTATGTGGTCTTTAGTGAACCTAAATTTTCACTTCCGTTGTTGCATGCCAATTACATCCTTTAAGATAGCTAGCTTTCGGCTTCACCCAGTCTGAGAGACTAACTCGGATGACCTGGTAGTAACAATCACAAAGGGGCTCCTTTTCCCGCCTAGCTGAACAATCGGGAACGTAGGGGTAAGCACAGGAGCCAAGCAACCCAGCTTGGCCAAAATCTTAAGTCAAATTGATGCATATTTAGGGCTTTATAACGACAATTACGGAAGGCAGCGTTGGTATGCTGACTACAAACACTAATGATATATGTTTATTTTGACTCCATTGCGATTGTTTTTCAGTTGAAAGTGCCCCATCGTCGGCTTCTACCCTTTGTAGATACCTCACAGGGTGTTTCCATAGTAACAAGACAACCCTTAGCCGACATCTTGGTGCCTGGAGGCGGTTGTGTTAGCGGAAACAAGGCAATCAGATATGCGGGCTTTATAACTTCCACTTAGTCATAGGAGCTTTAAACTAGGGAAGCTAGCTATGAGCCCCCGGTTAGTGTTCGACACCGATTGAAGTCCCGCCATTAACACTTCGGCCAGTGTTATGAAAGGCACATCATTTAACACGCGGTAATCAATACTGATCTATAGTTTGACACCGTCATCGAATCGCTGACCAGTTTGCGCCCATTGTGACACTCAGTTTTCGGCTTTCTCCACTGAGGTGCTTAACCATTCGAGCTGGAAGCACAGTCGCAGTGGTTCTCCCTTTGCACACCTAGCCAAACAAAGTGAAACGTAGGAGGCAAGCACAGGAACCAGGCAACCCAACTATATACCAAAGACACAATTCGAAATTCGATCCATATAATGCAATATCCGAGAGTGTTTTTGCCAAATCTCTAAAGGTGTCCGGCGTTGCATTGCGAGATTTATGCTGGTAACACACAAATAGTTCAAAAGTGTCATAGGCTTGGAAAACCAAAAACTTCAGTAAAAACTTTATGCCCGAACTAAATCAAGTCAGTTGGTGACAATCCAAAAATTGGTATTATTTTTGTGCTTCTGTCGTGCATTAATATGACACATCCGATCTCAAGACTTCAAGCTGGTCAGCCTACGGCTGCAAGGTCCTATCCCGAAGGCGGCGTACTGCTCGTTAGGCCAGATTAGAGAACTAAACTTGAGCGGCATTAGAAAGAAAACAAGTTATCCGGCTATTGACCACACACTCGAGTCGAGAAATGAGTGGTAGAAAAAGACTTTGCAACGGCTAGGAACAAAACAATTATTATAGAACGGCTCGTACAGATTTAAGAGCCCCCAGTTAACTTGGGTAAAGGAAGTGCTTTTAACAAATAACATTTTTAAGAAACTAAGTTTTTTATTTAATATAAATATAAAGTTTGGTCGAACCGACCAAGAATTAAATAAACTGAGCATGGAAGCGATTTAGCTGGTTAATGAGCTCGGTGTCGATGCGCAGTCTGAGCTTACGGTGGGACGAGGTCCCAACCCCTAAGCCGGTCCCGGGGCGGCGGAACAAAGAGCTCGGCATTCCGAAGTGGTGACATAGCAAGACCAACATGGCGAGGTGTGATAACCTACAGGTATAGGGGATCACAACAGTTTTCGAGGGTAGAGTATTCAACCCAAATTTATTGATTTAACACAAGGTGTCAGAGTAATTGGCCACGGATACCCCGAAGACGGAGAGACGATAAATCAAGACATCGGGGCTAGCAAAGCCCCTCAGTCCGACTGCCCGGCCGCTCTTGCCAGCTCCCTATCCAACTACTCTGCCTGGCCGGCTGCCGACTGCTGACTGCGCCAACCAGCCGACACCGACAAGACCCCGACATGGCGGCCATACCGCGGACGAGATGGCTGTACCTCGATGCCATCATGTATAGTGTCACTTGTCCCCTGGCACTATTTATGAAGTGAACCAGGGGACAAGCATGACACCCCACCATACCCCCTTGCTCCCATGCCACCACATAGCTTACATGCTAAGCTAGCCATGCCTGTATAAGGCACACACCCATCCATCCATCCACTCTCTCGGACGTATGAGTACACATACTCATTCGGTCACACATGGCCAGGCACATGTGCCACACTAGCTAGCTAGCTCTCATTGCTACGGATCTCAGATACAGCTCCAGGAGCACCTTGTACTGCCCGATGTACACCCCACATATATACTCAGACATGCAGGAGTAGGGGTATTATCTCTCCAAAGAGCCCCGAACCTGGGTAAACTAGCGTGTGCTACTCGCATACCCGTCCCTGGATATTCCAGCAGTAGTCTTGCCCTCACATGAAGCCACCTTGTGGCATATGTCGTCTTGCACCCCCCCATGAGAATACCATGACATTTGGCACCCACCGTGGGGCGGTACTATGCTACCGCGCTGCTGTTGGTTTCGCAGTCCGTGCAGGACCATCTTCGCCATCATCGCCGCAGCGTCACGTCGTCTCTCTAGTAGCGCTCGGGGGCTCGACTTCGACCCGCCCCGGAGCGGCCGCGCGGGACGACTCGTCCTCGTCGTCGGCCTCGGCGCCATCGTCCTCACCACAGTTGCAACACCGGCCATCCGTCCGCGCACGCGCCGTACGCGCGGTGCCTCGCTTCGGTCGGCCGCATTCGTGTTGTGTCGCTCGCGCAACTCCGCCTCGCGCTGCTACTGCATGCCATGCACGCGCCTCCGACAACAATGTCATCACCACCGCGACGTCGCCGCCTCTCCAGCGCCGGTTGGGGGCTCGACATCGGCACGCCCTCGGCGCGTCCATGCTGAGCCGTGCGTCTTCGTCGCCTGTCGTTAGTCTGCGCGTCGCTTCGGCCCCGACTTTGTACCACCTCTGTCCGCGCGTGTGCGTCGCCACTGCCTCGCTTCCGTTGGGTACGTCCGTCCTCTGCTCCGAGCTCCTGGCCGCCACCCACCTCTCCTGCAGTTGCACACATGTGCATGGCTGGCAATCAACCACATAGCCTGGCTGCTCGATGGATTTTGTAGCTAGCTAGCTAGCGCTACTTGCATACGTACGTACGTATTCTCTTGATTCCGCAGTTCTGCGTCACCAGCCGCACCGTCTCCGCCCGCGTGCGCAGCGCGGTCCCTGCTCCGCTCAGTGCTCGCCTTGCTGTTGCTGCTCCCTCTCCCAGCGACTCGTCCGTGGTCGTGCTCCGCTCCACCACAGCATCAGGCTGCGCGGAGACGCGACGACTCGCCTCTGGGACCTCTGCTTGAGCTACCCCAGTCCGCGCTGGCCCCGCCGCCTCGCTACGCCTACTATGGCTCCGCTTCGCCCTCCGACTCCGGATTCGGCTGCACCGGCTACCGCTGCCCTGGGCCGGCCGCCGCTCCTCGCCGCCTCAGGTCGCGTCAGGGTGCCCCGCACCTGCGGCCGGCTCCCGCGTCCGCGCTCACCCAGCTGCGCCGGGCCGACCCTGCCCATGGCCTCCTGCTCGTCGATGCAGCCGGCCCCGGCCGCGTCCCTGCTACTGCCGGCTCCGCGTCGTCCCGGCCTCCGACTACGCCCCCGCACCCAGCTGCCGGCTCCCGCGCCCGTCGCCTGTGCCGCCCGCCGAATCCTACCCCCGATGTCACCCGCGCCTGGCCGCCTCCTTGCTCGGCTGGTCGGCTCACGCGCGCACGTTGGCCGGGTCGCCGCTCCCTGCCTTCATCTGCCTCCGCACCCGGCCGCCCCCGCGGGACGGCTCCGCCTCCTCTCCGCCCCGCGCCTCCGGCTCCTCCCCACGGGCGCCCCCGCGGCCGGCTCTATGCTCCACCCCCGCGTGCATCGACCGACTGTGTCCGTGTGCTCTCGGGCCGGCTAGAGACAAAAGAAAGAAAAGTCAACCATCGGCTGCTAGCCCAAAAGAAAAAAAATGATGATGAAGAGCTGCGTTTGACTGCTCAAGGCCGGCTGGGAGAAAAAGAAAAAGGCCGGCTGCCCGAGATCCGGCTTAAAAAGTCAGAGGGACCGGCTTCCCATCCGGCGCAAAGAAAGCAAGAAAAGTCTAGTCCCGACTAAGGAAAAAAACAAAGAAACATCATACATCTGACTGCTCGTGTGGAGTCGGATAGACAGAAAAAGAAAGAGAAAAGAGAGAGGCCTGCGGGTTCAGCAAAGCGCGCCGGCTGAAGCAAAGGGAAAAGAAAGTGGGAAGACGACTGCCCACAGCTGACTGGCAGAAAAAAAATCACCTGTGTCCGGTTGTTCCTAGTCGGCACAAATGAAGAAAAGGAGAAGGCCGCTCGTCCGCCTGCGACGCTACTCCGTCAAGTAGTTGCCGGGAGATCCGGCCTGACTGCTCAGCAGTCGGCCCGAATCTCGGGGGCTACACCGAGGGGGTACGCTGGCACACCCCCGCGAAGAAGAAGACAAAGTAGTTGCCGGGAGATCCGGCCCGACTACTCAGCAGTCGGCCCGAATCTCGGGGGATACACCCAGCGAGTGCGTTGACACGCCCCCGCGAAGAAGAAGACAAAGTAGTTGCCGGAAGATTTGGCCCGACTGCTTAGTAGTCGGCCCGAATCTCGAGGCCTACACCCACTGGGTGCGCTGGCGCGTGATACGTCCATTTTGCATCATGCTTTTATATCGATATTTATTGCATTATGGGCTGTTATTTCACATTATGTCACAATACTTATGGCTATTCTCTCTTATTTGACAAGGTTTACATAAGGAGGGAGAATGTCGGCAGCTGGAATTCTAGGCTGGAAAAGGAGCAAATATTAGAGACCTATTCTGCATAACGCCAAAAGTCATGAAACTCCATGAAAGTCAGTTTTGGAATATATTAAAAATATTGGGCGAAGAAAGCACCACAGGGGAGCCACCACCGTCTACAAGGGTGGGGGCGCGCCCTACCCCCTGGCACGCCCCCTGCCTCGTGGGCCACCTAGCACGCCCCTGATGCCCATCTTTTGGTATAAGGTGTATTTTTCCCTGAAAAAAATCAGAAGGAAGCTTTCGGGACGAAGTGCCACCATCTCGAGGCGGAACCTTGGCGGAACCAATCTAGGGCTCCGACGGAGCTGTTCTACCGGGGAAACATCCCTCCGGGAGGGGGAAATAGTTACATCATCATCACCATCGATCATCTCATCGGGAGGGGGTCAATCTCCATCAACATCTTCACTAGCACTATCTCCTCTCAAACCCTAGTTCATCTCTTGTATCCGATCTTTGTCTCAAAACCTCAGATTGGTACCTGCGGGTTGCTAGTAGTGTTGAGTACTCCTTATAGTCGATGCTAGTTGGTTTATTTGGTGGAAGATTATATGTTCAGATCCTTTATGCATATTAATACCCCTCTTATTATGAACATGAATATGATTTGTGAGTAGTTACGTTTGTTCCTAAGGACATGAGAGAAGTCTTGTTATAAGTAGTCATGTGAATTTGGTATTCGTTCGATATTTGTATGAGATGTATGTTGTCTTTCCTCTAGTGGTGTTATGTGAACATTGACTACATGACACTTCACCATTGTTTGGGCCTAGGGGAAGGCATTGGGAAGTACTCCCTCCGTCCGAAATAACTTGTCCTAAGCTTGTTCCTCAAATGGATGTATCTAGCACTAACATGGTGCTAGATACATTCATTTGAGAGATAAACTTTTTCGGATAGAGGGAGTAATAAGAAGATGATGGGTTGCTAGAGTGACATAAGCTTAAAACCTAGTTTATGTGTCGCTTCGTAAGGGGCTGATTTGGATCCATATGTTTCATGCTATGGTTAGGTTTCCCTTAATTCTTCTTTCATAGTTGCAGATGCTTGCGAGAGGGGTTAATCATAAGTGGGATTCTTGTCCAATGGAGGGTAGTACCCAAGCACCGGTCCACCCACATATCAAATTATCAAAGTAAAAAACGTGAATCATATGAGCATGATGAAAACTAGCTTGTCTATAATTCCCATGTGTCCTCGGGAGCGCTTTCCTTTATATAAGAGTTTGTAAAGGCTTGTCCTGTGTTACAAAAAGGATTGGGCCACCTTTCTACACCTTGTTTACTTTTGTTACTTGTTACCCGTTATGAATTACCTTATCACAAAACTATCTGTTACCGATAATTTCAGTGCTTGCAGAGAATACCTTACTGAAAACCGCTTGCCATTTCCTTCTGCTCCTCGTTGGGTTTGCCACTCTTACTTATCAAAAGGACTATGATAGATCCCCTATACTTTTGGGTCATCAAGTCTCTTTTCTAGCGCCGTTGCCGGGGAGTGAAGCGCCTTTGGTAAGGAAAAATTTATATAGCGTGCTGAAATTTACTGTCACTTGTTACTATGGAAAACAATCCTTTGAGGGGCTTTTTCGGGGTGTCTTCACCTTGACTAGTAGAGCAAAGAGTTTCTCCTCAATCTACTAAACCAATTGAAAATGTTTACTTTGAAATTCCTTCGGGTATGATAGAGAAACTGCTAGCTAATCCTTTTACAGGAGATGGAACATTACATCCCGATATGCTCCCAATCTATGTGGATGAAGTTTGTGGATTATTTAAGCTTGCAGGTATGTCCGAGGATGTTATCAAGAAGAAGGTCTTCCCTTTATCTTTGAAATGAAAGGTATTGACATGGTTTAGGCTATGTGGTGATATTGGATCATGGAACTACAACCGATTGAAATTGGAATTTCATCAGAAGTTTTAAACTATGCATCTGGTTCATCGTGATCATAATTATATATATATATATATATATAATTTTTGGCCTCCCGAAGGAGAAAGTATCGCTAAATCTTGGGGGAGGCTTAAGTCATTGTTATATTCATGCCCCAATCTAGAGCTCTCAAGAGAAATTATTATTCAAAATTTTTATGCTTGGCTTTCTCTCAATAATCGCTCCATGCTCGATACTTCTTGAACTGGTTCTTTTATGATGAAGACTATTGAATTCAGATGAGATTTATTGGAAAGAATTAAACACAACTCTGACGATTGGGAACTCGACGAAGGTAAGGAGTCAGGTATAACACCTAAGTTTGATTGTGTTAAATCTTTCATGGATACCGATGCTTTTCGTGAATTTAGCACTAAATATGGACTTGACTCTGAGATAGTAGCTTCTTTCTGTGAGTCATTTGCTACTCATGTTGATCTCCCAAAGGAGAAGTGGCTTCAATATCATCCTCCCATTGAAGTAAAAGTAGTTGAACCTATTAAAGTTGAAGAAAAGAGTATCACTTATAATGTTGATCCTATTGTTCCTACCGCTTATTTTGAGAAACCACCTTTTCTTGTTAGAATGAAGGATCATGCTAAAGCTTCAACTGTAGTTCATGAGAGTAATACTAGAACACCTACACCCTCTGAGCAAATTAAATTTGAACCTAGTATTGCTATGGTTATGGATCTCTTGGTTGATAATATTGATGGGCATGTTATTTACTTCTGTGATGAAGCTGCTAGAATTGCTAGACCCGATACTAAAGATAAACATAGACCTGTTGTTGGCATGCCTGTTGTTTTTGTTAAAATAGGAGATCACTGTTATCATCACTTATGTGAGATGGGTGCTAGTGCTAGTGCAATACTTCATTATTTATACGAAGAAATTATGCATGATATTGCACCTGCTGAGATAGAAGGTATTGATGTTACTATTAAGCTTGCCAATAGAGATACTATTTCACCAGTTGGGATTGTTAGAGATGTTGAACTCTTGTGTGGGAAAGTTCAATATCCTGCTGATTTCCTTGTTCTTGGTTCCCCACAAGATGACTTTTGTCCCATTATATTTGGTAGACCCGTCTTAAATACTTTTAATGCTAAGATAGACTGCAAAAAGGATATTGTTTCTGTTGGTTTAGGGGATATGTCTCATGATTTTAATTTTGCTAAATTTTGTAGATAACCCCATGATAAAGAATTGCTTAGTAAATATGAAATTATTGGTCTTGCTTCTATTACCGTGCCTCCTAATTATCCTTTAGAACAATATTTGCTAGACCATGAAAATGATATGTTTATTAATGAAAGAAGGGAAATAGATGAAGTATTCTTTAAACAAGGACCAATTTTGAAACACAACTTTCCTGTTGAAAATCTAGGGGATCCTCCTCAACCCAAGGGTGATACCGTGTTTGAGCTTAAACCATTACCTGATACTCTTAAATATGCTTATCTTGATGAAAACAAGATATATCCTGTCATTATTAGTGCTAACCTTCCAGAGCAGGAAGAAGAGAGATTATTGAAAACTCTGAAGAAGCACTGTGGTGCTATTGGATATACTCTTGATGATTTTAAGGGCATTAGTCCTACTCTTTGCCAGCACAAAATAAAATTGGGGAAAGATGCTAAACTGGTTGTTGTCAGCGTTCTAGGAACGGGGGTCCCCAGACTTGCCTGCCTGCGGCCCACGGCGTGGCTAAGCCAGCAAGACGTATGGCCCATCTTCACCAACAAAGCATCCAAGACCCTCGCGAGGGTTCAAGCCTCGCGAGGCGGACGATGCAAGACCTCCTTTGGAGTAGCCTAGCCAGGCAGGCTCACGAGGATCGGAGATATCAAGGCGGGGCAAACCTCACGAGGCCCTCGTGACATGAGCCATGACGCACGACACTAGGCGGGCGCCAACGCGCGCAGCGTCCTTGTTTCCTCTTTGGTGTTAACGAGGCCAGCACAGGCAAAGAGTACCGAGGTATCAGGCAAAGGTTGCTATATCGGTGCAACGAGACCAAGACCAGGAGGACGGCAATACGGAGGTGATCATGGAGCCCAAGACGGCGTCACCACCAGAGCTTTTCGCAGGTGAAGTCCGCATTTGTTAGGATAGCATGTACTAGTTGTCCCCCTTCAAATTGGCCCGCCGTTGTTGGCTCCCTTCCCGCTCGATAATTGGGAAGAGGACCAGGGCCTATATAAGTAGAGCTAGACACCATAGTAGGGGGGCGGATGTGATCTCATCTTATCTTAGCTTGATCCAACCCGATCGAGAGCCTACTCACAAGAACACATCAACCTCAGGAGGTTGTTCTTCCCTTGTACTGTTCATCATCAGCCCTAGAGGCAATCCACCACCACCACACTAGAGTAGGGTATTACACCACAACGGTGGCCCGAACCAGTATAAACCTTGTGTCTTTCTGTGTTGCGAGTTCATCGAGTTCGTCCGCGAGATCTTAGCGAGCTAGGGCGCAGATCGGAAGGAAGGAAAGACTTCGCGTGCACCCTAGTGTTCGAACCTTAAGGGTTTGCCGGAACCCCACATCTGACATTTGGCGCGCCACGTAGGGGTGCGCCATAGCCTCCTTTCCATCAGTTCGTCGCTTCGTCGCTCCGTCGTCTCCATGGCGGACGCTCGCCGTGCTCGAGCTGAGCGTCGGGCTGCCCTCACCGCCCGCATCACTCAGACGGCTCCCGTCGGTGGCCACGTCGCCGTTCTCCGTCTCCCACCACCAATGCTGCCACCAGCCCGGCGGGGAACGAGGAGTAGGCGTCCTTGCTGCATCCTTCTGTGCGGCACGATGGCCGCACCGGCACTCCATCGCTGACCCCTGTTGGTTCTTTGTCTCACACCCACCGCGCTCCCATAGAGGCACGGGCCACGCTCCTCACGGCGAACGAGCTCCTGCTCTACCATCCCATCGACGACCTCTATGAGGAGTGGCTCGACCGCGTCGCTGAGCTCGTCCCCGCCGCAGGGGGCTCTCCGGCGCCATACCACTCTCTGCCTCCTCCTCAACCAGCCACGGGCGATGGAGCTCATGGCATGCCTCCACCACCTCAGCCCCAATACGAGGCCTTGGCACCAAGGCGCGCGGCTCCTCGGCATGATCCGCTGCGCCCGGCGCCCGCGCGCGAAGAGAGAAGCTGCACCTACGCTCCCCGTGCCACCTCGTCAAGACCGCGCACCGCCCACAGCGGTGCAGCGCGGACCTCGTCAATACCAAGCTCCACCTTCGAAGCGGGCTACAGCAACCACAGCTGGCTACCGCGCCTTCACCCCCGAGTTGCGTAGCTTCGCCTGGCCGGGCAAGTTCAAGCCGGATCTGCCTCCTCGCTACGACAGTACCGCCGACCCCGCGGATTTCCTGCAGCTCTATGAGCTGAGCATCGAAGCGGCCAACGGCGACGAAAAGATCGTGGCGAATTGGTTTCCCATGGCTCTCAAGGATGGAGCTCGCTCCTGGCTCCTGAACCTGCAGCACGGCTCGATCTCCTCCTGGGACGAGATGCGTGACCACTTCGTCGCCAACTTCCAGGGCACTCGCGGCCGCCCACCGGCCGCGGGTGATCTATGCCGCATCAGGCAGCAACCAGGAGAGACCCTCCAGAAGTACATCCAGCGCTACAACAACACCCGCCTCAAGATCCCCAAGGTCACGGACGAGGCCATCATCTCCGCGTTCTCTGACAGCGTCCGTGACGTCAAGATGAAGGAAGGGCTCGCCATCCACGAGGAGCTCTGCAAATCTCAGGAGCTATTCAAACTGGCGCCCAAGTGTGCAAGAGCTGAGGAGGGGCGCCTCTCTCTCCTTGAGCTGCCAGCCGTGGGCGCGGAGGAGAAGAAGGCCATGGCCAAGGACGTGAAGCGCAAGGAGGCAGCTGTGCTCACAGCGGAGCCCGACATCAAGCGGGGCATAGATCAGCCCGAGTCATCCAAGAATGGCCGACCGCTCCATGCCTTCCACAACCTGAACACCCACAATACCAGCGACTGCCAAGAGCTCAGAGCCATACGAGAAGGATGCTACGGTCGACACACCGAGTGCAAGGACCGGGGCTACGGCCACAGAGGAGGACGTGGAGGCGGACGCTGGGACGACCATGGCCCACGCCAAGAGTGGCGCGACCGGCCTCGTGAGGACCGCTGGCAGGACCAACCTCGCGAGGGCGCTTGGAGGGACTCGCCACGTGAAGATCGCCCCCAGGGCAACACCGGTCTTCCCCCGCTGCCGCCACCAAGAAGGTACGACGACCACCACCAGGACGAGGGGGTTGGGGGCTTCCAGGAGCCACATGCGATTGCCTGCATCTTGGGCGGCGCCCAGGCCCCAGCCTCTCAGCGCACCTTCAAACAGTTCGCTCGTGAGGTGAACGCGGAGCTCCCCAAACTCGAGGCCACGCGCCCGCTCAGGTGGGCCCAATGCGCCATCACTTTCAACTCGGCAGATCATCTCAAGTGCGCAGCCACCACTGGCACCCTCCCTATGTTGTGTTCCCCAGTCATCAGCAATGTGCAGGTCCCCAAGACCATCATCAACGGCGGCGCTGGGCTCAACGTCCTGTCCGTCGACACATTCGACAACCTCCAAGTGCCTTATGAACAGCTCCAGCCCACCAAGCCTTTCTCAGGAGTGACCGACGGCTCCACCACACTGATAGGGCAGGCTCGCCTGCCTGTCACCTTCGGGGAGCGCAAGAACTACCGCACCGAGCTCATCAACTTCGACATCGCGCACATCCGCCTACCGTACAATGCCATCCTTGGGTATCCTGCCCTGGCCAAGTTCATGGCAGTCACTCATCACGACTACAACATTCTCAAGATGCCAGGAAGCAGAGGAATCATCATGGTCCTGTGTGAAGAGAGGGAGGCGGTGTGCTCCCTCGAGCGCGCCATTCAAGCCGCAGCAATCGATGACCCCGACAACAGAAATGAAGGCCCTGTGGAGGCCATCCCCAAGAAGAAGCGGTCGTGCTGTGCAGGACCTCAGGAGGATGGCGTCGCGGCAGGAGCCTCGTCAGGACCAGCGCCCGCTCCAGGGGCGCCTCCCTCCATCGCATAGGAAGGCGTGCCTAGCGCCCTCCTCAAGCAGGTCTCGGGGAGTCTCTTCTGGAGGGCCTCAGACCTTGCCAACCTCATGAGGGAGGCGCTTGGGCACCACTTGGAGGCATGCTTCACGGCACATGACCCTCAGGAGAGCACAGGGCAAGGAGTGTCCACTACTCAGGAGTTCATCACTAGGACCACCCAGGAACTGCAAGAAGCAAGAGCCATGCGCGGCGACAGCCGCCCACGAGGCACAGCTCCGCATCCTGGCGAGGATGCTAGGCTGTATGTCAGCATCGATGTCCCAGGGCTCAACAGGGCCGCACCTCAGGAGCGTTTCTGTCCTTCGCGTGTGGGTCGCTGCGAGGGCCCGCCGCACAGCTACGTTTGTATGCCTTTTGGCTTGCAGAGCATGGTGTCGGCCTATCAGCGCAACATGTGATGTGTCCTGGCGGCTCAGGAAGCCAGGTACCACGCCGTTCTGGAGGAGATGGAGACGGTCTTCAGGGAACGTCCCGAGCCCCAGAGCTTCCCGAGGCTCAGGGTTCTGGCGGCTCATGAGGAGTCATTTCTTCAATGCACGCCTTCAGCTGCACCAACTCTACTTCGTCTATAGAACCAGGTGACATCTTCCAAGCTTGTTTAGCTAGGAGCAACCCTCGGGCTGCATTATTCCCAGGCCGCGTGGGTTCATCTCTGTGGCATGTATCCCTTTTTCTTATGTCTTTAGCTTACCTTGTTGGGGGCGCCCCTCGGGCTGCAACATCCCCAAGCCGCTCAGGCCGGACCCAGTGGCATGTATCTTCCTGCATTTATCCAAATTGATCTGCTCTCCATGCTTAACCCGCCAACTGCTGTCACCTGCTCTATTGCTGCCCACCACGGGTCTGTTCATCCTATGCAATTCACTTGCGCGTTAAAAGGGGGGCTCATGAACATCGCGACTCAAGAGCTCTCACTGGCTCTCCAGCCCTCACCCCCTGGCCTTGACCACGGCATCACGACCTGGCATACCAGCGGCGGCTGAGCTCGCTCAAGGGCCGGGACCTAAGGACGTAGAGTGCTTGCATCTAACCGCCTCGCAGGGACATACAGTCACCAAGACCCAAGATTAGGCGCAACCCGCCTTGAGGTAGGGCCTCGTGAGTCCCGCGCTGGCTCACGAGTGCCCAGATACACCTCGCAGCCCTGTCGTGCAAGCCACGTGTTAGGGCGGGGCTGTACACGCCCCGAGGGCTCCTCCCGGAGGGGGGGGCATCCCACGCCCAAGTGGAAGCACCATGCTCCGCGCTGGCTGTCGACACTGCCGAGGAGCGGCTATTCTCGTGCACAAGCGGAAGCACTATGCTCCGCGCTGGTGATAAACAACTGAGGGCGGCCCCACGGTCATACCAACCTCAGGGAGCCCATAGCTTAGTGCCCAGCCTCACCACAATGCCTCCCCACAGGAGAGCCGCACGAGGGGGCTGGGCACGGGGGCTGCGCTCGGGTTATGCCCAAGCGCACGCCACCCAACCAGGTCCCCCGGACCTGGGCATCGCGCGCCCCTCCCGAGGCCTCGGCGAGGGCAGGTATGGAAATTGTTTGCACGTCAAGGGGGACTCCTGAGCATCGCGACTCAGGAGCCTAACTGGTCACGTAGCCCCTCACTCCTTGGTCTGTCCTGGTCCCCGATCGGCCCAATGGCGGTTGAGTTATGCGCGTGGCCGGGCTCTTCCGACGTAGAACACTGATCTATCCTCACGAACTCTCCCTATATGATGTTTGCGCGTCAAGGGGGACTCTTGAGCATCGCTACTCAGGAGCCTAACTGGTCACGTAGCCCCTCACTCCTTGGTCCGTCCTAGTCTCCGGTCGGCCCAATGGCGGTTGAGGTATGCGCCGGGCCGGGCTCTGCCGAAGCATAATGCAAAGCAGATAGGAAGGAAATTGCAAAATCTCGAAGCAAATATTACAAGCATATTGTTCTCACAATACCAAATGAAAAGTCTAAACACCTCCACGGGGCCTGATACATGTCACAGGAACGAAACGGGAAGAATAGTCACAGGTCACCCCTTGGTATCGCCATCGCCTGCGGAAGGTGCTCCCTCGTGTGCAACGATGTTCTCACCTTCACCACCAGCCGCAGGGTCCGCGGCGTCGCCAGACAGAGGATCGGAGACAATGCCGTGGAACCTCCCCAGCAAGGCCTCCACTTGACCTTGTACAGCCGCGGCGGCGGCTTCGCAGTGATCTTCAGCCATAGGCTCCAGCAGCTCGTAAAGGCAAGCGCTGGGGTCGCTGAGGTGCTGATGGCTGAAGACGCGAGTCAGTGCGGCTGAAGACAGGACGCGAGCTTCTGCCTCCGCCATGGGACCGAGGCCATCAACAACCTCCTCAAGCGCCTTCACCATGAGAGGAAGCAGTTGGGCGGGGTCGTCCTCATCGGTGTCCAGCAGCTTCTCCAGGCCATGCTCGTAGAGTGTCTTCAGCGCCTTGCGAGACCTCTTCTCGAGATCGGCAAAGGCCACGTGGTCTTCGGCCAGGACTCGCGCCTTGGCATCAAGATCGGCCTCCCTCGTCCCCATCTTCCGCTCCATCTCTTCCAACCGGTTGCGCTCGGTGGCCTGCTTCATCCCCAGCTCCGCCAGCTCAGCATCATGGTTCTTGACGGCTTCCTCCTGGGCCTTCATCTTTCCCTCCTTCGCCTGGCGACAGCATACCTCTTCGGCGTGCTTGTCGTGCAGGCTCTGCAACTCGCCCTCCAGCACTTGGCAGCGGTCACGGGCGGCCTTGGCGTCTTTCAGCGCCGCATCACGATCGGCTACAGCACTAGCGGCTCCTTGCTTCTCCTCCTCGGAAGCCGCAGCGGCCTGGCCCAGCACCGCGTGAACCGCCAGGTCAGAGTGAATCCAGCCACAGGCCAACTCCAGACGCCCGGCCACCAGGCGCGGGTCCGCGCTCAGGAGATCCGCCTGCAGCTGGGTCATCTCCGAAAGGGCACACTCCAAGACAGCAGCAGGAGCATAAGAACCAGGGAGTGGAGGTGCTGCGGTGGGAGGAAGCGACACCGTAACCATGGCTTGGGAGACCGCGGGTTCCGGAGCAGCTGGGACCTCGTCAGCCACGCCAAGCGCCGGCACCTCTGGAGCCAGTGGGGCCACGAGGGCTGATTCCAGGCGGCGATGTTCCTCTTGGCCCCACGAGGACAACTGGGCTGGGGAGATGCGGGCATTGCTGCCTCCTTTCTCTACGGAGGAAGGCACGGCCGCCGTATCCTCCTTCCTCTTCTTTGCCGAATATGCTGGCCTGATCAACCAAGGGCAAGCGTCAGGAAAAAACAAGTACCAACAGGGATAAAGCGAAGCTCGAGACACCTACTGGTCCACCGTGAAGTACTCCACCTTTCGCTTGTGAAGCTTGAAGCTTGACAGCATCAGGACCTGAAGGGCAGGCGTTCAGGTTCCGGCGGCGCCAAGCGGTGCGGAGGCGAAACCGGATCCAGCCCCAGGAAGTGTTGGGGTGGAGGCGGCACCACGAACCACCAGCGACGACCTACCCTTCGTTGGGATGACGGGTTCCTCCCTCTCCCCTTGGTAGGCGTCGGCTTTGGCATCATCAGGAAGGGCGCGGAGAATCTCGGCCTTGCTCAGAGGGGAAGTCTCCCCCACCTCTTCCGGGGTCTTCTCCGAGTCCACCTCCTCTTCCCCCTCTCCACGGGACTCACCAGAAGACAACTCCATCGGTTTCTGCGCCATAGGAGCTCCCGGAAGCACCGGCGGCACCATCTCGCGTGCATAAAAAGTCGGCCTGGAGGCAACGAATTCCTCCCGGTCCCTGCGTTGGAACAGGGGAACAAAGGCGCTGGGCGGGTACTCCTGGTTGTCCCCGACTATGAGGCACATGACAACGTCCAATTCATCGCCAGGCAGGTCCCCTGGCCTCCGGCGGGTCTTGTTTTCCTCTTCTTCGAGCTCCGAGAGGGGTCGCGCGCGCGCCTGGAGTGGGGCAACCCGCAGCATCAAGAACTCCCTCAGGAGCATCGCCCCCGTTATCTTTGCCGCCCTCGCGTTGCCCGGCTTCAGGCCAGTCATCATCTGCCACAACACTGGTGATGCCCGCTCATTGACAAGCTCCACCTTGGGCCACCCCTTGCCCTGTCAGGGCGCCTCCGTCGGCAACACTAGGCATGAATGGGCATGCTTGGAGTCCATCATGACCCACTTGGATCGAATGTTGTCGGCTCTCTTCCCGGTGCTCGAGATCGAGTTGGACTTGCCGCAGGTGACGAAATTAGCACATCCGGAGGCGTGCTCGCTGCTGACGCGGATGTTGGGGATATTACTACTGGGTGTAAACCGGCCTATCTGGGCCAGATTAGCTTCATTAGTAGTTAAGCATGTTAAAGCCCATGAAGATAGATGAGGGCTCAAGACCCATAATCGGCTGAGAGCCTGTAGCCGTAAACCGGCGTCAATATGTAACTTGTATTGTAAGTAAGGAATAAGTAGAGACCAAACCGGACACATCTATGTGCCGGTGTTGGGACTCTGTAAACCGACGGGCGTCACCCATGTATATAAGGGGATGACCCAGTGGCGGTTCAAGGAGAAGAGACAACAACTTGAGACATATGCGAAGCTTATTTGCTCCATAGTCATCGAAACACCCATCAATTCCATCACAACTAGACGTAGGCTTTTACCTTCCTTGAAGGGGCCGAACTAGTATAAACTCTCTTGTGTCCTTGTGTCCGCTTTAACCCCTTCAAGCTAACCCGTAGCGATGGCTCCAAGACTAAGTCCTTTCTCTAGGACATCTGCCGTGACAAAACCACGACAGTTGGCGCCCACCGTGGGGCTATCGCACGATGGTTTCCGTTTCTTGGAGGGCCACTTTGAAGGACTCGAGGGCTACACTGTAGGCCGGATGACTAAGAGTCGCCGCGGCAAACTCTACATCGACGACGCAGGCTGGGGCCCCGAGGCCGGCGCAATTGAGTACGGGTACCGGGTCCCCTTTGGTAGCATTCACGTTTTCATTGGCAAGATCGGCGAACCGGGCCCTGAGCCGGACATCTGCACCGACCTCGTTGAGACAGCTCAGCATACGTGATCTGCCCGGGTTAAACCATCCATGAAGCGTGCCTTCATGGGAATGATCCATGGAGGGAGTTACGAGGATGGATCGGAGCTTCGCGGGGCGACTGCCGTTCATTCCGGTGACGAATCTTCGACCGGAGAAACCGAATCTCTTTATCAGCTACAAGATGACCAGATTGAGAGCTGTTCCGATGGCGACAGTATTCCGGACCCCTCTGATCTGCCTAACCGGGTTGGAATATTCATGACCGGAACACAAGCAGCGCTTCACTCTTCGACAGCCGCGGCAATGATCTTCGGTTCAGCAGCGGCAACGGTTGCTGGGGCGGGAGGCCCTGTGCGCCCACTGGCTTAGGTTCTATCAGAACTATTTGATGCGTTGGCTGTGCTTATGGCAGAAGTTAATCCGCCAGATCAGGACGCTCACAACATGAAGATTGCAAAGGTAAAGGAACAAATCACCCAGGCCAAAATGGATCTGGCGGCTGAGGACACCAGGATGGCCGCAGAGCGGGCCGCTTTAGACGCACAGGCCTACAAGCTTATGTTGGATCAGAGCGCGTCGCATGAAGTCATGAGGAGGAAGCACCGGTCCCGCTTACCTCCGGTTTTCGAGGCCAGAGACCTTTTCAACACTCCAGGACCAAGAGCCAGTAATCCGCTGGAGGGGAACCGGGCAGAAGCCCCTGGGACCGGTGCACCGGTTCAGCCCCGTCAGATGGACCCGCCTCTTCAAAACACCGTTATACCTCGGGATGCTTTAACACCTCCGGGTCACTACTCCAACCCAATGGACAATCTTGTTGCCGCTGCTGCACGACTGGAGGCCATTCCAGTTGAAGGTGACTCGCCGCAAGCAGTAGAGACGCGACGGGTCAAGGAACTTCTGAGGACGGCTTTGGCCCAACAGAAGGCGTACTCGTACAGCCGCGACCGAATCCACTCGATCCCCCGTCCAAGCCGGAGCTATAGTAGACATATGGATGAACCAGCAGTGTCGAGTAATGAACGCCGTGGAGCACCCCGTGGTAACAACCCGACGGGTGGTGCTGATGACGCTCAGGAAGTGGTGAACCGGGCCCGAGCACGTAGGGAGGCCGAGTTAGCCGCACAGCATCAGGCTCGGCAGCTCACACCGGTTCGTCCAACCATTTCAATCGAACCTGGTGTTACTTCTAGTTCTTTGGGGGTGCCTTGCCTCGTCCCCGCTTTACGCAACGTGCGTTTGCCCAAGGATTTCAAAGGCCCACGCAAGGTACGAAATTATACGGCGGATCAACCACCAGAGACATGGGTAGAGAGCTATGAGATGGCCATGGAGATGCTTGATGTGGATGACACGGCGTGTGCGAAATACTTCACCATGATGCTCGAAGGAACGGCCCATACTTGGTTAAAAAGCTTGCCCGCTAATTCTATCAGTTCATGGGCCCACTTACGAGCCCGGATTATCAACAATTTCAAGGATACCTGTAAACAGCCTATGTCAATAGTGGACATAGCTGCATGCGTCCAGGAGGAAGGAGAGTCAACGACTCATTGGGTGCGCCGGGTTTCACAAGTGTTGCACTCCTCAGACCGCATCAACGCTGACACCGCAGTATTAACCCTAGAAGGCAACTGCCGGTTTGGGCCCCTGAAGTTGAAATTGGGACGGATGAAGCGTCATTGCACCGACATGGGGACCCTCATGGCCGCTTTGGTAAAATATGCTGATTCTGATAGTACCAAGGATCCCAAATCTGATGATGACAAGACAGGAAAGGGGAAGAAGAACATCAACTCCAAAGGTCAGCAGCATCACTGGGCAGGCAATGGTGGAGGAGGCAAGCGTAAAGCGGATGGCAACATGGATTTTCTGGCTAATACCAACGTACAGGACAATGGCCAACGGCGCAAGGGTAGGCCGAAAAATCATAGTGGAGCACCCAACCCCAACCCAAACCGTCTGAACTATCTGCTAAGCCAGCCCTGTCCAAGACATGGGACGAAGGAGGAGCCAGCAAACCACCTTTGGAAGGATTGCTTTATTATGCAGGAGTTCAAGAATTCTAATAATTTCCAGTATGATCACGGATCTGGCAGTGGCTCAGGGTCCGGGCCGGGTTACGGTGGAGGAAGTTCCGGTTCAGGATTTAATGGTAATCCGGGCGGACATAATGGTCAAAATAGTCAGAACAACCAGGGTGGTTACAACCAACAGCATCAACAGTCAGGTTACCAAAGCAACCCAAAGCAATTGAGTAATGGCAAGTACCATGTCTTTACCACTAGCTTGGACAAGCGAGACTGGAAGGTTCAGAGGCGGGCAGTCAACTCTGTTGAACCGGCCACACCCCGTTATGTATGTTGGTCTAAACAGCCAATCATATGGAGCAGAGAGGATCACCCACTCCAGGTTGATAATCCGTGTCAGTTGGCTCTGGTGGTGGCGCCTCAGGTGGGAGGTTATAAGTTCACAAAGGTTCTCATGGATGGAGGGAGCAGCATTAACATCCTATACTATGAGACCTTCCGTCGTATGGGACTTACAGATAAGAATCTCAAACCGTCCAATACAGTATTCCACGGTGTAGTGCCTGGCAGATCAGCATGTCCCGTTGGTAAGATAGCTCTTGAAGTGGCCTTTGGGGATGATCATGATTCCAGGTCGGAGACATTAACGTTTGAAGTGGTGAAAATCCAAAGTCCATACCATGCCCTGTTTGGGCGTCCGGCATACGCCAAGTTTATGGCTCGGCCCTGTTATGTGTATTTGCAGCTCAAGATGCCGGGTCACAAGGGGACAATAATGGTTCACGGAAGCCGCAAAATCGCTTTGGAATGCGAGGAAGGAGATGCGGCTTATGCAGAGACGGTTTGTGCCACCGAGGAGTTGAAGTACTATAAAGACAATGTTGACCCGGCGGACATGACTCCGTTGAAGAAGCCAACTACGGAGCATGATCCTGCCCTGAAGTTCAAATCGGCAGCAGAAACTAAGCTTGTTGACTTCGTACCTGGCGATTCATCCAAGCAGTTCAGCATTAGTCCCAACTTGGATCTGAAATAGGAAAGCGCGCTCATCGAGTTCATCCGTGAGAATCGGGACATTTTTGCATGGAAGCCCTCTGACATGCCAGGTGTACCGAGGCAACTCGTTGAGCACACACTTAATGTGGATCCTAAATACAAACCGGTGAAATAGTTCCTCCGCCGGTTTAGCGAAGAAAGACGCAAGGCGATTGGAGAAGAGGTAGCCAGGCTCTTAGCAGCTGGTTTTATTCTTGAAGTTTTCCACCCTGAGTGGCTTGCCAATCTGGTGCTAGTCCTTAAGAAAAACGGCACCTGGCATATGTGTTTGGATTACACAGATCTTAATAAAGCTTGTCCAGCAGATCCTTTTGCCCTCCCCCGTATTGATCAAATCATTGATGCTACGGCGGGTTGTGAGCGTTTAAGTTTTTTGGATGCATATTCTGGCTATCATCAGATCAAAATGGCAGTTAAGGACCAGGAGAAGACGGCATTCATAACTCCCTTTGGAGCCTTCTGCTATGTGTCTATGCCCTTTGGGCTCAAAAGTGCCCAGGCAACTTATCAATGGTGTGTACAAAATTGTCTTCACAAGCAGATTGGCCGTAATGTACATGCTTACGTGGATGATATCGTGGTTAAATCCAGGGAGAAGGAGACTCTGATTGATGATTTGAAGGAAACCTTTGATAACCTAAGGACGTACAAGATGATGCTTAATCCGGACAAATGTGTCTTTGGTGTACCGGCGGGCAAGTTATTGGGTTTTCTGGTGTCCAACAGGGGAATTGAGGCTAATCCGGAGAAGATCACAGCCATCACCTCCCTGGCTAAACCAAAGTGTATCAATGATGTTCAACGCCTGGCAGGCCGGATTGCTGCGTTAAGTCGGTTTATCAGCCGCCTTGGTGAGAAGGCGAGCCCTTTGTATCAGATGTTGAAGAAGACAGATCAATTCGTCTGGAGTTCTGCTGCTGATGAAGTATTTGAGGACTTAAAGCGGCAATTGGCCAAGCCGCCTGTGCTCGCTGCTCCCATTGACAAGGAGCCGTTACTGCTATATGTTGCTGCTAATGCTCGTGCGGTTAGCGTGGTTATTATGGTGGAACGAAAGGAGGCAGGTAAGGAGCATCCGGTTCAACATCCGGTCTATTATATCAGCGAGGTACTCATTAAGTCCAAGCAAAGGTATCCGCATTGGCAGAAGCTGGTGTATGGAGTTTTTATGGCAAGCCGGAAGCTTAAGCAATACTTCCAAGGGCACCCAATTATGGTGGTCAGTTCTGCTCCTTTGGGAGATATCATCCAGAACCGGGAAGCAACTGGCCGGATTGCAAAGTGGGCTATAGAGCTGGGGCCGTACGGTTTGAAATATGTGCCTCGGACAGCGATTAAGTCTCAAGCACTTGTTGATTTCATCAATGATTGGACGGAAATGCAAGCACCTGAAGAAAAGCCGGATCATACATATTGGACCATCCATTTTGACGGATCCAGGCAGTTGGAAGGCTCGGGGGCTAGAGTCATATTAACTTCCCCATGAGGTGATAAGTTTTGTTATGTTCTCCGTTTAATGTTCCCTTGTACTAACAATGCAGCTGAGTATGAAGCCTTGCTCCATGGTCTTCGGATGGCTAAGGAGATGAATCTAAGTCGAGTTAAGTGCTTCGGTGATTCGGACCTTGTGGCTTAGCAAGTGTCTGGCACTTGGGACTCCAAGGACCCACTCATGGCAGCATATCGTCGTGAGGTGGATATTGTTGCAGGTTATTTCAGAGGCTATCAGGTGGACCACGTGGACCAGCGGAAAAATGAAGCGGCGGACTCTTTAAGCCGGCTGGGCTCTCAGCGCAAACCGGTCCCACCCAATGTTTTTCTGGATGTGCTGCACAACCCGTCGGTGAAGATCCCCGGTGAAGAGGTTTTGGCCATTCCTGATCCGGAGGCTCAATTGGTGGCAGTTCTTCATGTTATTCTGGATTGGACGCTTCCTTATCTGGCGTACAAGAACCGGGGCGAGTTGCCAGAAGATGAGATTCTGGCCCGCCAGATAATCCATCGATCCAAGTCCATGGCTGTCATCAACGGTGAGTTGCATCATTGCAGTGTATCAGGAGCTTTTCAATGTTGCGTGTCTCCTCAAGAAGGCCGTGAAATTTTGCGGGAGATCCACGAAGGAGATTGTGGTCACCATGCTGGTTCAAAGTCTTTGGTGGCTAAAGCGTTTCGCCATGGTTTCTATTGGTTAACTGCTCATGCTGATGCGAAGGATCTGGTCAGATGATGTGATGGTTGCTAAAGGTTTTCAAGACATGCTCATGTACCGGCTCAAGAATTGAGGATGATTCCAATTACTTGGCCGTTTGCGACTTGGGGGCTGGATATGGTTGGGCCTTTCAAAAGTTCCAAAGATAAGAAGACCCACCTCCTGGTGGCGGTGGACAAGTTTACAAAGTGGGTGGAGGCAGAACCTGTTAGCAAATGTGATGCGGCCACGGTGGTTCAGTTAATCAAAAAGGTGATTTTCCGGTTTGGCTTTCCGCACAGTATTGTCACAGATAATGGTACCAATTTATCCAAAGGTGGTATGAAGGAGTTCTGCGAACGGGAGCACATCTGGCTCGATGTTTCATTAGTGGCACATCCACAGTCCAATGGTCAAGCAGAAAGAGCTAATCAAGAAATCTTGAGAGGCATCAAGCCCCGGCTCATGGTTCCTTTGCAGAGAATGCCGGGTTGTTGGGTAGAAGAATTACCATCTGTGTTATGGAGCATCAATACAACACCCAACAGATCAACAGGATACACACCGTTCTTCATGGTTTATGGAGCGGAAGCGGTTCTCCCCAGTGATATCTGTCATGATTCACCTCGTGTCACGGCTTATATTGAAGCGGACAACGAGACAGCACGGCAAGATGCTTTGGACCGGTTGGATGAAGAGCGTGACATCGCAGCCACCCGATCGGTGATTATCCAGCAGGATCTTCGTCGTTATCACAATCGCCGAGTCAGAACCAGAGCCTTCCAGGAAGGAGATTTGGTGCTTCGGCTCATCCAAGATCAGACTGATATGCATAAGCTATCCCCACCTTTGGAGGGGCCTTTCGTGGTCAGCAAGAATCTGCATAACGGGTCGTACTATCTGATCGATATTCGAGAGCATAAGGACTCACGTGCATCAGAGGAAGAGACTAGCAGGCCGTGGAATATAGCTCCTCTTCGGCCTTACTATACCTGGGCCATTGGCTATGCTTATGTACATACAATGTATATATTATGATTAGGTATAATAAACCGGAACCTCAGCTAAAGCGGGGTATCTGTTCTTTTACATCATGTGAGGTTACACGGAGTTGCTCTAAAGCGGCCTCCGGTTTACTCCTTGAGTTCGCTTTGCTAAAAGCATCGTGTTATATCACTTGGAGGATTGGTCGTGTCCGAACCAATACCATGCCTCTTGATAGGCGAAAGCCACCAGATCACTTGGGGACTTGGTCATGTCTGAACCAGTCATGCCTCTTGATCGGCCTAAGGCCACAGAATCACTTGGGGGCTTGGTCGAACCCGAACCATGACCACGCCATTTGGTCGGCATAAATGCCACAAGAATCACTTGGGGACCTGGCTAACTAGAACCATAGTTACACCTAACGGGAGCTTGGTCGTGTTTGGCCATGGTTACGCCATTTGATCAGCTTAAATAAATCTTTTTTGGCAAACATTTTTGTCGTTGCTTTTGCTTCATACTTTTCTTTGAAGGTTTTTTTTTTGCTTTTTATTGTGTTCTTTAAAACCGACAAAGTTTTTTAACCAATCAATTGACGGAACACAGTTCACGTCAATCCGGAGACTATTTGTCCGGTTTGATCCTTGTTGTTAACATCCTCTTATGGAGTAACACGGTGTTCATTATAACCCGACACGGTTTACATGGTAACCAGTGTCATATACATATACAGGAGTTGTTATTTCCTCCAAACAGTGTGGGTTTGCAAAAGCTCCGCTTCAAGGTTGGCCAAGCCAACTTCACACTCAATGGTGGCAGGTATTATGTATCTCAATTTTTTTGATCATATACTTAAAATTTTGTTTTGGATGTTTTGACTTTATATATACAAACATCATATTCCGCCTGATGGTACAACCGCGGTGGCACTTAACGAATTTCTTATTTCAGAAAGTATTTTGGAAAGTTCATTACCACAGGAAGAACAAGTTATGCGCGAAGGCATATCAACATCAAAGGTATCAGCTAGCCTATTACAAGGCAACATGGTGCCCATAATAACATAACTGTTTTTCACAAAGGAGAGACAGTTTTAAAACTGGCTTCCGGTTTAAGCTTGGCCACCAGCCAGGCCTGATGGTTGTGGGTCATCCTGCGCCGCTTCAGCTTCCGTTTCTCTACCCAGTGGCTGAAAATCCACAGTTGTCCAGTCGATTCCCATCAATGCTTGAAAAATAGCTTTGTCATGGATTAGCGAAGACGGGTCAATATCGGGGGCGTAAGTATGCTTACGGATTGGAGGGATCAGGTTTTCCGATTCATGGATTGGTGCAGCTATTCGCTTGTTCTGGCTGTCATATTGGGCTTGATAATGAGACAAATCTGCTTCCTCAGCCAGTTGACAAGCTAGCGGACGTACCTCCCGGTTTATGGCTCGCAGATCCGCTTCACCAAATTCTGACCCGTCTTCCTTCAAACTGGGATAACCCTGAGCCGCTTCAATAGGATCAAAATCTGGCACCCAGGCTTTTGCCTGGATTAAAGCATTGATTGCACCGGTTCGAGCAGCAGATTTCTTCAGCTCTTCAACCCGGGCAGGAAGCACTGACAGTTTCATCAAAGTATCTTGAATCAGAGTGGGCGCCGGTTTGTTATGAGACGCGGTACAGATGATCCGCTGGGCACCAGTATACAATTGTTCAACCAAGGTATAGGCGCCTTTCAATTTCTTCCACACATCTGACCCCAAGTGACCAATGCGTGTCCCTGAAATACCATAAAAGGTTAATAAACCGGCGACTCTGTAAGAAGGCAGAACCAATTCAGAAGGCAAGCTGGCTTACCAAAGATAGCAATGGTCATGGCATGAACGTGCCGCTTTATGCTGGTCAGTTCATCCGTCACTGGTTTCAGTGCAGCCTCAGCATCCTCTACTCGTTTGATCAAAGCGGATTTTTCAGTGGCCCAATCCGCCCGTTTCTTCTTGAAGTTCTCCTTAAGTTGTTCCATGGCGCTTAAGGCACTGGCCAATTCCCCTTTTGCCTTGGAGGTTTCAGCCTGTTGGGTTTTCAGGTTTTCTCGCAGATCGATGACTTGACTTTCTTTCGCCTTCAGCTCGGCCTGCAGGCATACAGATATATGTTTCAACAAATCGGTAGAAGGATTCAAGTACCAACCACATAACAAGTTATGCGCTTGGCACTTGGGGGCTAATGCATATTCGATCTTCATCTTTCAATTGTTTACAAAGTCCCAAGCTCAATACAAGTATTCAACTTGGCACTTGGGGGCTAATGCATATTCGATCTTCATCTTTCAATTGTTTACAAAGTCCCAAGCGCAATACAAGTATTCAACTTGGCACTTGGGGGCTAATGGCTATATGATCATATGTATTCTGATGCGGCAGTTTCAATTACTTAAAGTACCGGTTTAACTACGCTAAGTTGAACCGGCCCTTGGGGGCTACATCAGCAAATTTCAAAGCATCAAGATTTATATTATTAAGTCCCGGTTTGAAAGAATAGTTCAAACCGGCCCTTGGGGGCTAGGAGAGTCAGCAAGAATAAAAGCATACAAGCAGGAATGACCATATGGAAGTTACCTCATATTTATCTTTCATCATATTAACCAGACCGGCTTCATAGTCACGGCTGGTATACAGCCGGTTCAGATAGCCGGAATGGATATCTTGGGTGTTCAGAGCAGAGTAAGCCATCAGATCAGCGTTCCACGTGCCTTTGCCAAAAGCAGCAAATTCTTCCTTGGCAGAATGTTTGGATAAAGCGACAGGATTGCTTGGTTCAGCATGACGAGTGCCAGTAATGACAACCTCATCATCCTTGGTACCGCCGGTATGCACTGGAGCTGTTGGCTTCTCAGTAGATTTTGTTGGACCGGTGGAGCTTTCAATCCGGATGGAACCTGTGGGCTGTTGGATAGGGCCTGAGGTATCAACAGGTCTCTCTTCAGCAATAAGATCATCATCTGGCCGCGGTGGATTGTTGGGAATATCCTTAGAGATAGCCGCTTCAGGAATGACATCTTCTTCGGTCGCTTTGTCCAGGCGGGCCTTCTTGCTTGGCCTAGGTTTGGCCCTGAGAAGAGTAACCAAATTAAATACAGCATGTGTTCTAAGGCAATGTACTGCAAACATCACAATAAATATGGCTTACCCAAGCACCGTTTTGAGCGGCGGGAGCTGAGTGGCCGCTGACTCGCCAGAAGATGAGTGGGAGATAACCTGGTAATCGGAGTCAGACGGATTAAGAGATTGACGAAAGCAGCCCGCTTTAGGACAAGCACTGATAGGCGAGTTAGAGACCTCGGAATGACGTTTCCGAACCGGACTGTTCGGTAAACCGGCGGAGGTAACTACCTGGCCGCTGTGCCGGGTGGTGCGGCGAGCCTCGTGTTGTTGAGTCTTCATAAGAAGTTTAGGATCCAAATAAGCAATAGGATGAGAAAATTTAACTTTCTGGTTTGCCTGACGGATTTTTTGTGAAAGCAAAGTTTCTGAATCAGAAGAGAGAATAATTACCTCTACAACATCCGCGTGGCTGGCTTCGGCATCATCCTGACAAATATCATAATCAATAAGACGCATGAAAAATAAACCAAGTGAGTCAAGCTCTACCTCAAAGTCCGGGTTATCCACCTCATTATCAGGGGCCGGATTAGAAGATGCAGTGGTTCTTTTCCTGTGGGCAGTCTTCTTCACAACTTTAGTTTTTTGCCGGTCTTTCCGGTTTGTCTGCCTTCTCTGGTTTCTCCTGTGGCAGCTTTTTGCTCCAAAACGGATCATCGCCCTGATTATACAGACACTGATATTACAAACAATGACCAGACATGTCAATAACAGATTCAGCAAAGAGAAAAATCAAAGTCTTACAGCTGGCGGTTTGTTGGTGGCACAGAAGGGAAGCAGGCCAGTTCTAGCACAGATGTGCTCCGGTTCATTCAGTATCTTACGCACAGCCTCTGTGATTTCTTCACCGGAGAGCTGGAGTCTTGAATGTCGCAGTGGGTCATCCACACTATCCGTGTATTCGCACATCAAACCGGAGCGCTAACTAAGGGGCAGTATGCTCCATGATATCCAACAGCGAGCAAGGTCAACCCCTGTTAAACCGTTGGCCATAAAGGCTCTGAGCTTTGACAGCTGAGGAGCATATTTGCTTCTCTCCTGGGCAGTCAATCGTTGAGGAAAAGGATGGGTATTGCTGAGCCGCTCCGGAGGAAAGGGATTCTCGCCAGCAGGGGAGGTGTCTTTGCAGTAGAACCATGTCTGATTCCACTCCTTGGGGTGACTGTGCAGCTTGCGTGAGGGTATGTGACCTCTTTCCTTTTTTGAATTGCCATGCCACCCAACTCCGTATTAGAGCCATCAGTAAACTCAGTACGGCGGTTTAGATGGAAAAGATCTCTGAATAATTCCACTGTGGGCTCCTCTTGAAAGAACACCTCACAGAGCACTTGGAAGTGGCACATATTTGTAACAGAGTTGGGGCCAGTGTCTTGCGGATGGAGTTGGAAATCAGCTAGAACATCCCGGTAGAATTTAGAACCAGGCGGTTTAAAACCCCGGGCTAAGTGTTCTACGAAAACAACAACCTCTCCTTCTCGAGGTGTGGGGGGGCATTCTTTGCCAGGAGCCCTCCAATGGATGGTATCTTTGCTGCCCAAGGCGCCAATCAGGACTAAATCGTCCAGTTGATCCTCTGTGACGCGAGAAGGGACCCAATTGCACTCATACACTTGCTTGGCCATGATGGAATCTACAAGGTAGGAGATCCCGGTTCAAAAATGCATTTGATCAAGATACATTGGTATGGACACTGTTAAATCGGAGACAAAACTATCTGAACCGGAGTTTCATGAAGCAACCAACATCTGGCGGTTCAACAAGGGGACTAATGGTATATACCGGTTCGTAAAAAATTTCTACAAAGTTAAACCGCCTGATCTAAGCATTGAACAGTCAAGACTGCGGATGAGTAAGTACACAAAAACAGATTTCACAGGATTATACTACAGCTTTGGATCTGGAACATGTTTATAAAGGAGATAAATATTCAAGGCCCTAAAGGAGCAGTGCCGAATCAATAAGCGAAGGTACGGATAAGATCTATGGTCTTAATATGCGAAAGTGAAAACGGAGGATAAAAACTACTGCTACATAGAGCGAAGATTCACAGACTCGTCTAAGGATCTATCATATGAACAAGAAGCAAGCCATGAACAGTCGAGAACATGGAAACCCTAGAACAGATCTATGATGAAAGGGATAGAAGACTTATCGGAGCTGAGGAAGAAGCAAAAGGTCGCCGCGGTGCTCTGGTACGCTCAGGGTGATGCAGCGGCCAAAGTTGGTGCAGAGGTCGACGACGGCGGCGGAGCTCCGAAGACTAGGCGACGCAAGGAAGAAGAAGCAGAAGGGCAAGCAGGGGAAAAAGAAATGACCCTTTGGTCCTATTTATAAAGCAAGGGACATGGGTCAGGCGCGAAAATCAAGGAGCTACAAGTTTGGAAACAGAGCTGTCGCCCCGATTATCGCAGATCTATTAAACAAGAAGGTATCACGGATAGTTTCTTTATGATAGATGACGTCACGCCGATTTACAGCAATCAGAGAAGATGACATCACGGCGGTTCACCAAACTACAAGAAGACGTTGAAGATGAAGTTCTGCTAAGGATTGACATGAACCTGTTCAAATCAATCTGGGGCCTAATGTTGGGGATATTACTACTGGGCGTAAACTGGCCTATCTGGGCTGGATTAACTTCATTAGTAGTTAAGCATGTTAAAGCCCATGAAGATAGATGAGGGCTCAAGACCCATAATCGGCTGAGAGCCTGTAGCCATAAACCGGCGTCAATATGTAACTTGTATTGTAAGTAAGGAATAAGTAGAGACCAAACCGGACACATCTATGAGCCGGTGTTGGGACTCTATAAACCGACGGGCGTCACCCATGTATATAAGGGGATGACCCGGCGGTGGTTCAAGGAGAAGAGACAACAACTCGAGACATAGGCGAAGCTTATTTGCTCCCTAGTCATCGAAACACCCATCAATTCCATCACAACTAGACATAGGCTTTTACCTTCCTTGAAGGGGCCGAACTAGTATAAACTCTCTTGCATCCTTGTGTCCGCTTTAACCCCTTCAAGCTAACCCGTAGCGATGGCTCCACGACTAAGTCCTTTCTCTAGGACATCTGCCGTGACAAAACCACGATAGCGGAGGAAGAAGAAATGGCGCAGAAGCGCCATGGACGGCATCACGCCCAAGTACGCCTCACAGTACTAGGCAAAGATGGACAGGAGGAGGATAGAGTTGGGATGGAGGTGCAACGCCTGCAGCCTGTAGTGGTCGAGGACTTCATAAAAGAAATTAGAGAAGGGAGGAACCAACCCAACAGCGACTCTGCTCGAGAAGAAGGGGAAGAAGGTGCTCCCCTCAGGCTCCGGCTCGTCGGACGCAAGCCGGAGCTCCGTCTTCCCCCACTCGTTGCTCTCTCCCGCTGTCAGCAGGCGCACAGAGGCGAGGCTCTTCTCCGTGACGGTGGGCGCCTCAAGAGCGGACTCGTACCAAGCCGGTGTCGAGGAAGTCTTGACCTTGTGTGGCACCATGAGAGGAAGATGCAGAGCAAGCCAGGGGTATATCTGGAGGTAGCGGTGGCGAAGAGCGAGAAAGGGGATCTGGAGCAAGGCAAGGAAGAAGCAATGAAGGCAAGTGCTTCCTGCGCCAGCCTTTTGTCAGGTCAAGCAGTTGCCGAGGCAGCATGGGGAAGTGGAGACACCCACGTCCAATCAACCGCCACGCTTCAACCAAGGCCGCAGGCTTTGGGGGCCCGCGGCGCTCCGTACTTGGCCCTTGGCTTTGCCGCGAAGCCAAGCCCGAGTGCACCTTGGGCCCGGGGGCTACTGTCGGCGTTCTGGGAATGGGGTTCCCCAGACTTGCCTGCCTGCGGCCCACGGCGTGGATAAGCCACAGGCTATATGGCCCATCTTCACCACAAAGCATCCAAGACCCTCGCGAGGGTCCAAGCCTCGCAAGGCGGACGATGCAAGACCTCCTCTGGAGTAGTCTAGCCAGGCAGGCTCACGAGGAGCGGAGATATCAAGGCGGGAAAACCTCACGAGGCCCTCGTGATGTGAGCCATGACGCACGACACCAGGCGAGTGCCAGGCGGGCG
Organism: Triticum dicoccoides; assembly: GCF_002162155.2. Lineage (NCBI taxonomy): Eukaryota > Viridiplantae > Streptophyta > Magnoliopsida > Poales > Poaceae > Triticum > Triticum dicoccoides. The sequence goes on along the minus strand of NC_041386.1, from coordinate 233,727,384 downwards.
CCAACGCGTGCAATGTCCTTGTTTCCTCTTTGGTGCTAAGGAGGCCAGCGCAGGCGAAGAGTACCAAGGCATCAGGCAAAGGTTGCTATATCGGTGCAATGAGACCAAGACCAGGAGGACGGCAAGACGGAGGTCATCATGGAGCCCAAGACGGCATCACCACCAGAGCTTTTCGTAGGCGAAGACCACTTTTGTCAGGATAGCTTGTACTAGTTGTCCCCCTTCAAATTGGCCCGCCATTGTTGGCTCCCTTCCCGCTCGATATTTGGGAAGAGGACCAGGGCCTATATAAGTAGAGCTAGGCACCATAGTTGGCGGGCGGATCTGATCTCTTCTTATCTTAGCTTGATCCAACCCGATCGAGAGCCTACTCACAAGAACACCTCAACCTCAGGAGGTTGTTCTTCCCTTGTACTATTCATCATCAGCCCTAGAGGCAATCCACCACCACCACACTGGAGTAGGGTATTACACCACAACGGTGGCCTGAACCAGTATAAACCTTGTGTCTTTATGTGTTGCGAGTTCGTCCGCGGGATCTTAGTGAGCTAGGGCGCAGATCGGAAGGAAGGAAAGACTTCGCACGCACCCCAGTGTTCGAACCTTAAGGGTTTGCTGGAACCCCACATCCCACAGTTGTTGATCACCAATGACGGCTAAATCCTTAGATGAAAGAAGTGGTAAGAATGAAATACTAAATCTTCAGGAGGCAGGTATAATTTATGATGTTGCTGATAGTCAGTGGGTAAGTCCTGTCCATTGTGTCCCTAAGAAGGGAGGTATTACCGTTGTTCCTAATGATAAAGATGAATTGATCCCACAAAGAATTGTTACAGGTTATAGAATGGTAATTGATTTCCACAAATTAAATAAAGCTACTAGTAAGGATCATTACCCTTTACCTTTTATTGATCTAATGATAGAAATATTATCCAAACATACACATTTTTGCTTTCTAGATGGATATTCTGGTTCCTGTCAAATACCTGTGTCGAAAGAAGATCAGGAAAGGACCACTTTTACTTGCCCTTTCGGTACCTTTGCTTATAGACGTATGCCTTTTGGTTTATGTAAAGCACCTGCTACCTTTCAAAGATGTATGACTGCTATATTCTCTGACTTTTGTGAAAAGATTGTTGAGGTTTTCATGGATGATTTCTCCGTGTATAGAACTTGTTTTGATGATTTCTTAAGCAACCTTGATCGAGTTTTGCACAGATGTGAAGAAACTAATCTTGTCTTGAATTGGGATAAGTGCCACTTTATGGTTAATGAAGGTATTGTCCTGAGGCATAAAGTTTCTGAAAGAGGTATTGAAGTTGATAAACCTAAAGTTGGTGGTATTGTAAAGATGTTGTGTCCTAAGGACATTAAAGGTATAAGAAGTTTCCTTGGTCATGCCAGTTGTTATAGGAGGTTCATTAAAGACTTCTCGAATATTTCTAAGCCTCTGATTAATCTCTTACAAAAAGATGTTCCTTTTGTCTTTGATGATGATTGTGTAGAAGCATTTGAAATACTTAAGAAAGCCTTGATTTCTGCACCTATTGTTCAGCCACCTGATTCGAACTTACCTTTTGAAATTATGTGTGATGCTAGTGATTATGATGTAGGTGTTGTTCTAGGACAAAGAGTTGATAAGAAATTAAATGTTATTCAATATTCTAGTAAAACTCTAGACAATGCCCAGAGAAATTATGCTACTACTGAAAAGGAATTTTTAGCAGTTGTATTTGCTTGTGATAAGTTCAGACCCTATATTGTTGATTCTAAAGTAATTGTTCACACTGATCATGATGTTATTCAATATCTTATGGAAAAGAAAGATGCTAAACCTAGACTTATTAGATGGGTTCTCTTGCTACAAGAATTTGATTTGCATATTATTGATAGGAAGGAAGCTGAGAACCCCGTTGCAGACAACTTGTCTAGGTTAGAAAATTTTCTTGATGACCCACTACCTATAGAGGATAGCTTTCCTGATGAACAATTAGTTGTCATAAATGCTTCTTGTACTGCTCCATGGTATGCTGATTATGCTAATTACATTGTTGCTAAATTTATACCACCTAGTTTCACATACCAACAAAATAAAAAGTTTTTCTATGATTTAAGACATTACTTCCGGGATGACCGACACCTTTATAAAGAAGGAGTAGATGGTGTTATTATATGTTGTGTACCTGAGAATGAACAGGAACATATCCTACGTAAGTGTCACTCCAAGGCTTATGGAGGACACAACGTTGGAGATAGAACTGCACATAAGGTATTGCAATCCGGTTTTTATTGGCCTACTCTTTTCAAGGATGACCGTAAGTTTGTCTTGTCTTGTGATGAATGTTAAAGAATTGGCAATATTAGTATACGTCAAGAAATGCCTATGAATTATTCACTTGTTATTGAACACTTTGATGTTTGGGGCTTTGATTATATGGGACCCTTTCCTTCCTCTAATGGGTATACTCATATTTTAGTTGTTGTTGATTACATTAGTAAGTGGGTAGAAGCTATTCCAACTAGTAGTGCTGATCATAACACCTCTATTAAGATGGTTAAGGAAGTTATTTTTCCGAGGTTTGGAGTCCCTAGATACTTAATGACTGATGCTGGTTCACACTATATTCATGGTGCTTTTCATAAAATGCTTGCTAAGTATGATGTTAATCATAGAATTGCATCTCCATACCACCCACAGTCTAGTGGTCAAGTAGAACTCAGTAATGGAGAGCTTAAATTAATTTTGCAAAAGACTGTTAATAGATCTAGATAGAATTGGTCCAAGAAACTTGATGATGCATTATGGGCCTATAGAACTGCATATAAAAATCCTATGGGTATGTCTCCGTATAAAATGGTTTATGGAAAAGCATGTCACTTACCTCTCGAACTAGAACATATGGCATATTGGGCCATTAAAGAGCTCAATTATGATTTCAAACTTGCCGGTGAGAAGAGACTATTTGATATTAACTCACTTGATGAGTGGAGAACCCAGGCCTATGAGAATGCCAAACTTTTTAAAGAAAAAGTTAAAAGATGGCATGGCAAAAGGATACAAAAACGTGAGTTTAATGTAGGTGATTATATTCTATTATACAACTCTCATTTAAGATTTTTTGCAGGAAAACTCCTCTCTAAATGGGAAGGTCCTTCCATTATCGAGGAGGTCTATCATTCCAGTGCCATAAAAGTCAACAACTTCGAAGTCACAAATCCGAGGGTGGTGAACAGTCAAATAATCAAACATTTTATCTCTGGTAATCCCATAAATGTTGAGACCAATGTTATTGACACCGTAACCCCGGAGGAGTACATAAGGGACACTTTCTAGAACGTTTCAGACTCCAAAAAGGAAGAGGTATGTGGTACGGTAAGTAAACCGACTCCAAAAAAGTTCTAAGAGCAATTTTTCTCCGTTTTGGAATATTTAAGAAAATAGGAAAATAAGAAGCAGTCCGGAAAGGACACAAGGCGTCCACGAGGGTGGAGGGCGCGCCCTACCCCCCTGAGCGTGCCCCCTGCCTCGTGGGCATCTCGTATGCCCTCCGGACTCTGATTTATTGCACGATACTTCTTTTGGTTGGTAAAATTTCATTATATAATCTCCCGAAAGTTTCAACAACCGTACCACGCAAATATCTCCTGCTTTTGTTTCGAGTTGTCTCTGCTGCAGATTTAGAGCAAGATGTCTTCTCAAGAGTCAGTCGGGGAGAGTCAGGTGTCTCATCCAACACCGGGGCCAGGAGCAAACAGTGATGCTGGCCACTTTGGGCCATCAATGGATGAAGAGATGGAGGCCGACTTGAAAAGGATAGATGCCATGGAGGAGGATCAAGAAGTTACCTCTCGTCTCCAAGCCAAATTCACGATGGAGGAACTTAAGTGCTCGGCAATTCCAAACTCGGTCATCCCTCCCAATGTTAGATTTCTTTCTTATGAAAATATGAAAAAGAGTGTTACTTGTTCTCCTGCAGCTATGCAACATCCATTGGTGCAAGGAGCTTTAGCCATCACGGGTAAGCTCCGTAAGGAAATAATGGATCTCAAGCAGCAAGTCAATAAGCTCAAGGAAGAGAATCATATCCTAAGGGGCATGATCGCCAAGAATATTACATCACCACCTCTGAAGAAAGAGACATAAAAACATGGGTATGGGCACTCCCCTTGGCAACTGCCAAGTTTGTGGGAGTGCCCCGGTATCGTATCACCACCACACTTCTATCTTTACCATTTTTCTTAGTTCGATCCTCTTGGTTATATCTTGATCTAGTAGAATAAAGTTTAGTATGATCTAGCTTTGAGTTTTATGTTGATCCTTTTGTATGTAATCGAGCCGTGAGCTATATATAATAAAGATTAGTTTTGAGTCGAGGGCTTGGTTATCTTGCTATGATATTGAGGGAATAAAAGAAACAAAATAGAAAGAACAAACCGAAATAAAGAGATCATATTGATCTTATGGAGTGTAATGACTTCACATATAAAGAGTGTGATGAATAAAAGTTGTTGAGAGTTGACAAACATAGTTTTGGTCATCGTTGCAATTAATAGGAAGTAATAAAGAAAGAGAGGTTTTCACATATAAATATACTATCTTGGACATCTTTATGATTGTGAGCACTCATTAAAGTATGACATGCTAAAGAAAACATGATGGGTTATGTTTTTTATATCCGAAATAAATTATATTGTCATGGATCGTCCAACATGTTGAGCTTGCCTTTCCCCCTCATGGTAGCCAAATTCTTTGCACCATGTAGAGATACTACTTGTGCTTCCAAATATCCTTAAACCCAGTTTTGCCATGAGAGTCCACCATATCTACCTATGGATTGAGTAAGATCCTTCAAGTAAGTTGTCATTGTTGTGAGCAATAAAAATTTCTCTCTAAATATGTATGATCTATTAGTGCGGAGAAAATAAGCTTTATACGAGCTTGTGATATGGAAGAAATAAAAGCGACGGACTACATAATAAAGGTCCCTATCGCAAGTGGCAATATAAAGTGACGTTCTTTTGCATTAAGATTTTGTGCATCCAACCATAAAAACACATGACAACCTCTGCTTTCCTCTGCGAAGGGCCTATATTTTATTTTTGTCTTATACCTTGTATAAGAGTCATGGTGATTTTCACCTTTCCTTTTTCATTTTTTCCTTTGGCAAGCACCGTGTGTTGGAAAGATCCTGATATATATATATATAGCAAATTGGATGTGGGTTTTCATAAGCTATTATTGTTGACATTACCCTTGAGGTAAAAGGTTGGGAGGCATAAGCCCCTATCTTTCTCTGTGTCCGATTAAAACTTCATACCCATAAGTATTGCGTGAGTGTTAGCAATTGTGAAAGAATAAATGATAGTTGAGTATGTGGACTTGCTGAAAAGCTCTTATATTGACTCTTTCTAATGTTATGATAAATTGCAATTGCTTCAATGACTGAGATTATAGTTTGTTAGTTTTCAATGAAGTTTCCAATTCGTACTTTACATTGTGAATACATTGTTACTTTAGCATAAGAAATCATATGACAATATATATATTGCTGTTCTAAGAATGATCATGATGCCCTCATGTCTGTATTTTATTTTATCGACGCCTCTATCTCTAAACATGTGGACATGTTTTTCTATATCGGCTTCCGCTTGAGGACAAGCGAGGTCTAAGCTTGGGGGAATTGATACGTACATTTTGCATGATGCTTTTATATCGATATTTATTGCATTATGGGCTATTATTACACATTATGTCACAATACTTATGCATTTTCTCTCTTATTTTACAAGGTTTACATAAAGACGGAGAATGCTGGCAAATTCGAAGGGAGACAACTAGTACAAGCTATCCTGCCAAAGTAGTCTTCGCCTGCCAAAGGCTTTGGTGGTGACGCCGTCTTGGGCTCCACGGTGACCTCCGTCCTGCTGTCCTGCTGGTCTTGGTCTTGTTGCACCGATATGGAAACCTTTGCCTGACGCCTCAGGACCCCTCGTGTACACTTTCCCCTTTAGCACCAAAGAGGAAACGAGGACACTACGCCCGCTAGCGCCCGCCTGGCTCCAGTCATCATGGCTTGCATCATAGAAACCTCGCGAGCTGTCCCCTGCCTTGACCTCTATGCCCCTCGTGAGCCAGCCTGGTGAGACCGCCCCTGTGGAGGTCTTGCATCATCCGCCTCGTGAGGCTTGGCCCCTCGCGAGGGTCTTGAGTGTTTGCTGGTGAAGCTGGACCATACAGGGCCGCTGGTGGAGCCACGCTGCGGGCCACAGGCAGGCAAGTCTGGGGACCCCCATTCCTAGAACGCCGACAGATGCGAGTTGGTTTATTTGGTGGAAGATTATATGTTTAGATCCTTTATGCATATTGATACCCCTCTGATTATGAACATGAATATGATTTGTGAGTAGTTACGTTTGTTCCTGAGGACATGGGAGAAGTCTTGTTATAAGTAATCATGTGAATTTGGTATTCATTTGATATTTTGATGAGATGTATGTTGTCTTTCTTCTAGTGGTGTTATGTGAACGTCGACTACATGACACTTCACCGTTGCTTGGGCCTAGGGGAAGGCATTGGGAAGTAATAAGTAGATGATGGGTTGCTAGAGTGACAGAAGCTTAAACCCTACTTTATGCGTTGCTTCGTAAGGGGCTGATATCGATCCATATGTTTCATGCTATGATTAGGTTTACGTTAATTCTTCTTTCGTAGTTGCGGATGCTTGTGAGAGGGTTTAATCATAAGTGGGATGCTTTTCCAAGGAAGGGCAGTACGCAAGCACCGGTCCACCCACATATCAAATTATCAAAGTAACGAATGCGAATCAAATGAGCATGATGAAAACTAGCTTGACGATAATTCCGATGTGTCCTCGGGAGCGCTTTCCTTTATAAAAGAGTTTGTCCAGGCTTGTCCTTTGCTAAAAAAGGATTGGGCCACCTTGCTGCACCTTCTTTACTTTTGTTACTTGTTACTCGTTAAGAATTACCTTATCACAAAACTATCTGTTATCGATAATTTTAGTGCTAGCAGAGAATACCTTACTAAAAACCGCTTATCATTTCCTTCTTCTCCTCGTTGGGTTCGACACTCTTACTTATTGGAAGGACTACGATAAATCCCCTATACTTGTGGGTCATCAAGGTAGAGCTCTCTCAGCGATGCCGAAATCCCCGAGGCAACCGAACATGTTGGTTTGGCAATCCGACCAACAAGGTAATCACGCGAGCTATGCCGATTGGGATGACGACGTTGGCTTGCCGAAGTGACCGCGTGACGCAAGCAAAGTCAACTACCTACACGTGTAAAATAGTGCAGTCCAAAAAAATATATCAAAAAAAATCCTCGCATAAATAATTTAGACAAATTAATTTTTAAAGAGATGTGGCCTGGAGTCGAAGCCAATATCGATGCGGGGCATCAGCATGTCAAAGCCTGAATTCACAGGGCGGTCCTAGTTCCCGATGTGGCGTTCGCCGAATTGCGGATGGGAAACTGACCGAACCATCACGCAACCATTGCTAATGCGGCCAGCATTTGATAGTCCTGTGTACAGAGGATGGAACAAACCAAAGTAATATTCCTTGGAAAAAATAAGCCGATGCAAGCAAAAAATTAGTGGGAATAATAGCACCTAGTATATTTGTTGTAGCAATCCAAAGAGATGCACGCGGGCGTTCATGGATTTGCATCTAGTAATAGTACTAGTGCCAGCGCTAGCTTGATGTTGTGTGCGCATGCTCGGCCAGGACGCGGCGAAGCGAAGCCCCTGGTCTAGCTAACGTGACCAAGCTGGTCGGCTGGTGACGCCGATGTCTCCAGAGTAGGTTGATGAAGAGATGGCGAAGCTCCCAGTCCAGCCAAGGTGACAGAGCAGGTTGGTAAGGTGACGTTGCAGCCGCCGTGCCAGCCGAGATGTTGAAGCGGTTTGGCGTGGCAGACATCGGTTTGAAGAAGCGACAACTCGATCATGCCGACGCTAGTCATAACTTGTGATGCAATCAATGCCGGATTGATGAAGTGACCAACCGGCGATGTTGGCGCGCCTGACCCGTGCAATCCGTGGGGCGATGGTGTTGGGGATGATTTAGCCTTCGCGATGCCGAACTCATGATCGTCTTGCCGAGCTGATGATCTGACAAGGTTAGGCTCGGCTCGATGAAGTTATGATCTCTCTAGCGCAGGTCGGCACACGTGGAGCAAGGGCTGATTTGACACCGGCACCACGGTGAAAACTACCTTCCAAAAGGAGCAAAATTTGTGAGCATGTGTTTGGAAACAAAACACAATAACCTAGAAAGAGATTCTTTCAAAAAGGTTGTCCAATATCCCATTCGTGAAGAAAGATGAACTCGGATCAGATTTGTATTCGCGCAGAAAACAGATCCGAAAAGTGATGTACTAATTGGAAGGTTACAGGAGTTTGAACGGTCGGATCAAGCTAAAATTTTGAGAGGTGGTAGATATGGAAATTCCGCAGAATAAGAACGGTTGGATCTTCCAAATAACCTCTGAGCTACATTCTGGAGACCACTCCCTAAACTCATCCAGATTTCCGTCCAGACTCGACAGGCCTCTGGTATATCATAGATCACCGGAGATTCTTCCATCGGAAGCCGACAAAATTTTACAGGGTTGTTGTATACTCAATTCCGCACAATTCCACCAAAGGGTTCATCAAATCGAATCCCAGGGAGATGGTGGCAGCGAAAAGAAGTATGTTGTATAGAAAAAACTATGTGATCGCACAAGGGCAATATTGACGGTGAGCCCCAGGCTCCATGGACGACTTTTCCATGGTCTCAGTTGAGATTGAGGTGATGATGATGAAAGTACCTGTCTGATCTTCATGATCTGACGTGGAGCACGGTCCTCGGTCCAGCCGGGGTGACCAGTCGTGTCGGCGTCAAAGATGCTGACCGAGGGAGTCCTGGATTAAGGGGTCCTTGGGCCTTCGGACTATGTAACATGGGCCGGACTAATGGGCTGTGAAGATACAAGATAGAAGACTTCCTCCCGTGTCCGGATGGGACTCTCCTTTGCATGGATGGCAAGCTTGGAATTCGGATATGTAGATTCCTTGCTTTGTAAACCGACTTTGTACAACCCTAGGTCCCTCCGGTGTCTATATAAACCGGAGGGTTTTGTTCGTAGAGGCAATCACAATCATACAGGCTAGAATTCTAGGGTTTAGCCACATCGATCTCGTGGTAGATCAACTCTTGTAATCCTCATACCCATCAAGATCAATCAAGCAGGACATAGGGTATTATGTCCATCAAGAGGGCGCGAACCTCGGTAAACATCGTGTCCCCCGTCTCCTATTACCATCGACCCTAGGCGCACAGTTCGGGACCCCCTACCTGAGATCCGCTAGTTTTGACACCAACATTGGTGCTTTCATTAAGAGTTCCGCTGCCTCGTCACCAAAAGGTTCGATGGCTCCATCAATCATCTACAAGAATGCTGCCCTGGGGGAGGTTTTCCTCCCCGGTCAGATCTTTGTGTTCGGCAGCTTCACACTGCGGGCCAACTCGCTTGGCCATCTACAGGAGATCGACAGCTACGCCCCAGGTCACCAGATTAGTTTTGGAAATCTGGACTATGTCGCTGATATCCGAGGAGACTTGATCTTCCAAGGGTTCATGACCCCTACCTCCGCTCTGGCCTTAGATCCGAAGCGCATAACCAGGTCTGAAGACGGGACTAGTGAGCCCACCGGACTATCTGTGGCAACTAAGCCCAGCACAGGAGAACCGGAGGAAGTAGTGTTGCTGGCAACCATCAGGAAACCGGACTCTTCTTCGGACACTGGCCTCGAACTCTCGGAGTCAGCATCATGTGAGCCCGTCCAAGGAGTATCCCTCCCACCGTACTCCATGTGTTTCCTTCTCCCTGGTCAAACCTCGCCTTTAAGCGAGGATCTGGACTTGATGCGATCCCTCGTCATTACAGAGGAGCAATGTTTGAACTACGCCTAGCCCGGACTAGGGGCTGAGAGCAGGGAATTTTACGTCCCACCCACCACCCACTTCATAGCCACTTTCGAGGACTTAACTGACATGCTCAACTACGGCTCCGAAGACATCGATGATATGGACGACGATGCCGGAGAGGAGCAGGCCGAAAACCGTCGTTTACCGGATGCTGGACGGCCACCTCTTCGTATGAAGGTAGCGGCGATTATAAAGAAGATCCAGTCGAGGATTAATCTCCTGAGACACAGCCAAAGCGCCGACGCCAGCGGCGCCGCTCTAAATCATGCTGTGAAAATACATCAATACCGGCACAGGAGGCAACAACACTTCGGACGACGCCGATGACAAAGAAGAACCCGTCGAGCCGACCTCCAAACAGGACGACCGGGAAGATGGGCAAGTTAGCCCTGATGAACAGACTGAAAATGAAGACTCGAAGGACAACAATTATCTTCCTTTCTCCGAGGATGAGATGAGCCTCGACAACGAGGATTTTATCGTGCTTGAGGAACATCTCGAGCAGGAGCTAATTGCCACTGCAAGGAGCCTGAAAAAGAAGCAGCAGAAGCTTCAAGCTGATCAAGATCTGCTCAACAATAGATGGACTAATGTCCTGGTAGCCGAGGAATACGGCCTCAAACACCCAACCAAAAGTTACCCGAAGCATAAACTGCTACCCCAATTTGACGATGAGGCCCTCGAGCCCACACCTTCAACATGTAATGTGTCTGACTGACCACCTTGTGGCCAGGAAAAAAGGGCAACTCAAGCCGAACACCAACCCATACTACCTCATCGTAAAGGTAGAGATATAACAGCTCGGGAATATACATATGACCTGCGGCAAGACCCGGACAGTAGAGTAGGTCAGACCAGATCGATCTATGGATCGCGGGGGCGTGCCCCGTCGTGCCACGACAGCTATCCAGCCAGACGTGACAAGCATAATCATGCCCGGGCCAAAAACCGCAGACGGACTCCATCCGAGCTACGTCACGACTTGGCACGATATAGAGGCGTCGCACACCCCCTCTGCTTCACTAATGAAGTAATGGAGCACGAATTCCCAGAAGGGTTTAAACCCGTGAATATCGAATCGTATGATGGAACAACAGATCCCGTGGTATGGATTGAGGAACTAGCCCGACACTGGTTGAAGAGCCTGCCTGAAAAGTCCATTGGCGGCTGGAAGGACTTGGAAGACGCATTCTGTGACAACTTCCAAGGTACATACGTCTGACCTCCAGATGCCGATGACTTAAGTCACATAGTTCAATAGCAGGGAGTGTCAGCCAGGAAATTATGGACTAGCTTCCTAACTAAAAAGAACCAGATCATCGACTTTCCGTATGTCGAAGCACTAGCGGCCTTTAAGCATAGCATTCACGATGAATGGCTCGCTCAACACCTCGGCCAGGAAAAGCGAAAGTCCATCGCAGCCCTCAAGGCACTCATCACCCGCTTTTGCGCGGGCAAAGATAGCTGGCTAGCCAGTAGCAACAATAGTTCAAGTGAACCTGGCACCTCTGAAGCTAGAAATAGCAACGGCAAGCCTCGACACAACAGGCACAAACGTCGAAACAACGGTGATAATACCGATGACACGGCGGTCAACACCGGATTCAGTGGCTCAAATCCGGCCAAGGGAAGAAGCCATTTAAAAGTAACAATCCGGGCTCATCCATCTTGGACCGCATGATCGATTGTCCATGTCAGATCGACGGCACCCCCGACAAACCAGCCAATCATACCAACAGAAGCTATCGGGTTTTTAAACGGCCGGCAAGTTAAATGCCGAAAACAAGGAGAAGGGGTCGCAGAGTGAGGACGACATCGAGGAGTCCCGTCCACCGGACACAGGGGGACAGAAGAAGTTTCCCCCCATGTTAAAACGGTGAACATGATATATGTTACCCATATCCCCAAGAGATGCGCAAACATGCGCTCAGGGACGTCTTTGCAATAGAGCCAGTCGCCCCAAAATTCAACCCATGGTCATCCTACCCGATCACCTTCGATCGCAGGGACCATCCGACCAGTATCCGTCACGGTGTTTCAGCCGCACTAGTCATTGACCCAATTATTGATGGATTCCGCCTCACGCGAGTCCTCATGGGCGATGGCAGCAGCCTCAACCTGCTCTATCAGGATACAGTCTGCAAAATGGGCATCGATCCATCGAGGATCAAGCTCACAAAAACTACCTTTAAAGGAGTAATACTAGGTGTAGAGGCCCGCTGCACGGGTTCAATCACATTGGAAGTTGTCTTCGGATCCGCGGACAACTTCCGAAGAGAAGAATTGATCTTCGACATCGTCCCCTTCCACAGTGGCTATCACGCACAGCTTGGACGAACTGCATTTGCTCAATTCAATGTGTTGCCACACTATTCTTATCTCAAACTTAAGATGCCCAGACCACGTGGTGTCCTAACAGTCAATGGAAACACAGAGCGCTCCCTCCATGCTGAGGAGCACACCGCGGCCCTGGCACCAGAAGTACAGAGCAACCTTACCAAGCAGAACCTTAATTCGGCAGCCAAGCTCCCGGACACTGTCAAAAGAGTCCGGACTACTCTGCAGTGGGAAAGCCCAGCTCGTCAGGAGCTCGACTAGCAATTCGGCCTCCATCTCAGTCCTGACCAAATGATAGCGTACGTACCGCGCATACATAACTATGCACTCAAAATACCATGGGCGTAAATGGAGGCGTAACTTGATTATGGTCCATCATACGGCTCCTGCACATACTTTTCCTTTTTACCATTTTTTGGTCTCTTCTCTATAGGCCCCTCTCCACGGCCTGATCACCGATCCATTCAAAGGACGGATATACCAAGGCGGCAAGCAGCACAGACATGTGGGGAATCTCTAGATGTTCTTCTTGATGATCATTCTACCTGTTTTCAGGACCCGCATGTAGCTCCCCCTTGGTCTTGGCATGTTAAATAGCCCTATTTCTTATCGCACTATTTGTACAAATACGCTTTGACGTATTAATCAAATTATAAAGAAAACAGTTTGCGGCCCACCCTACGTGGCACTAGCTTACTACTTGATTTTATTTCGCTATTCTTATCGATTGCACCCGTACACTTTGGTACACTTTAATTCGCCAGGGGCTTCATTGTCCTCCATACTACGACAACAAAGTCCGAACAGTTTTTAAAGTACAGTTCGGCACCCCGAATTTTAGCATTATATAAATCGGCTCCGAATCATGTCTTTGATCAATAGTTGGGTTTCCCGGCTCCTGTGCTTGCTACCTTACATCCCGTCCTATCGGCTAGGGTAGTAAAGGGGGAACTACTGCGATTGTGTTTCGGGTTTATCCGAGCAAACACCTCAGTAGAGAAAGCTGGAAACACTGTCATGATATGGCGAGAGCTGGTCAGCTATTCGGACGTTAAAAATCTTTTGCGATTTTTTCCGCATTATGCAACGAATGGGCCTATACCCAATCAGGTGTCTACAGCACCCTAGTCCGGATTATATACTAACTAGGGGTTGCGCCTACTTTTCTATTGTCAAACTCCTATGGCTAAGTGAGGGTGATAAAGCCACATTGTCCGATTGCCTGGTTTGTTGCTCTAAACACCAACTTCAAGGACCAAACTCTTGGATCAAGAGTGTTTAGATTCCTTCCCGAACACCACCGTATACCAATGTGAGGGCCGAAGCCGACGACTGGCCAACTCTCAGATTTAACAAAACGGCCGCACAGGAGGTAAAATTTTCAAACAATGAACATTATATTACATGGTGGACGGCGACGAACTCCGGTGATATGAGGCGATTCCAGAGAGCAAATGAGGCGAGGGAGGGAGCGATGGGGAGCGGGGGACCTCGGGAACTCCTTATATAGCCACGGGGAAGACACTAGAGCTCACAAGCGAGCTTGAGTAGTGCTCTAATGGAGGTCAGGGGATGGGCATGGCACGGGCACTGCTCTAGCGACGCATTAATGGTGAACCACGATGACTCAGCGATGCAGGGCGACGCAGGGCATCACAGGCGTGCTCCTGGACAAGGTTTGAGGTCGAGACGAGGAGGGAGGAGACGTGCATAGTGGCTGGAACAAGCCAGAGCACGCCTGTAGCCATGACGCAAGCGTGATCACCACGCGCACTGCCACAAGCGGTGTTCTTTGGCGTGGCCAACCATGTCTAGTGGATGGACCTTGGTGCCCTCAGTCAAAATGAGGAAATAAATCGGTCCAGGGGCAAAGAAGAGATTTGCACTTAGCTCCAAAAGTAAATCAGTAAGAAGGTGTTTGTAACTTCCTGAGGTTAAACCATCTTGGTAACATGGTAAAGAGTTTGTCTGGCGATGATCACTCACTAAGATGATGTTGATCACTAAAAACCAGACTAAGAGGAGGGGTTTAGATGGTGGTTGTTGTAGAAAGTGCAAAATTGGCCAGAACCAGGGATTAGGATGATACACTCACATACTTGATCTCTATGAGCTGAAATTTGGCAGAGAGGGGTTATATGATGAAATGAAGCTGTTGTAACAATTTCATGCCATTTGGAAATACCAAAGTGGCACTTGCTTCACGAAGCTTCATTATGGACAGAAACTTGGAAAACTTACACATGGTAATTGGATTAACCAGTTGAGTTAAAACTTGGTGGAAGGAGTTGATACTGGTAGAAGCATGTCCTGGTAAAGTTTTAGCTCAATTGAAGCAACATAAAATATAGTTGCTTCACAAACTGAAGACCTGACCAGAATCTATGATTTGGAGCTGGGGTCACATAGATGAGTTACATGAGCTCATATTCGGTGAAGAGTCATTATTTGACCATAGGAAGGACCTTGCAAAATTGCAACTCATTTGGATATGCCTAACTAGTACTTCCTTCACAATCACTTCCCTCAGATAGGAACTTTGAAAAATTGCTCAAGAATATTTACTAGGCAAATTGAGTTGAATTTTTGCATGAGCCAATCATATGGACAGGAAAAGCTGTCCAAGAATTTTGGGGTCAATCAAGCAAATATAAATAGCACTTCCTTTGCAAAGTGCCATTTAGGACAGAATAGGAAAATAATTATTGGAGGATTATTTTTGAACATGGCAATGAAATTTTTTGCCATATTTGAGGAAGATATTACCCAAAAAAATTATGAGAATTATTTGGGAATTTTAGGAGTGACAGAAATATAGGTTGCTTCACAACCTAGGGTTTTAAGGGTTATTCCTTTATCAGAAAAGGAATATTCCCAACAAAAGAATTCTTTTTGGGTTAGGTCAAGGATGGAAATGACATGACATTGGGATGATGAAGAGGGTGACAAGCCACTATAAAACCTAGGAAAACATGATCTTCCCAAGTTTCAGAACCACATAGCCACGGAAAAGCAAATCAAACAGGAAATTCAAGAAAATCAAAGTAAAAAGAAAAGGGCAAAAATCCAGGCTGTTACAGTAGGAGTAGGGTTTTACACCTCATGGTGTCCCAAACCTGGGAAAATTACTTGTGTGGATTGCTGATTCTGCTCTTTGTGTGCTTGATACCCATAGTTGAACCGCAAAGGGGCCGTTGTCGGTCCCATAGATCGTCATACGCACGATACCCTCCCGTGGCAGTGGGATCCTAATGGAAACTAAGGGTAATTAGGACTCTCCTTTTAGTAGAGAAATGGAACAAAACAGTAACACATGGTGAATACATGAAGTCCTTAAGCTAAAGACATCCGTGTAAATATCCCAATCATTATCACCATGGGGGTCCAAGGTTCAGAATGATAATAGGTGCATAAAACTTGCAGATAAGAGCAAGAACACAAATATATTCATAGGAACATAACATGTTCAGATCTGAAATCATGGCACTCAGGCCCTACTAACAAGCATTAAGCATAGCAACATCAATCCCAGGACACAGTGGATACTAGGGATCAAGCCCTAACAAATTGACATGATTAAATAATGAATTTCATCCTAATCCCATCTACCTCTAGTATCCCTACAATAAGATTACTCACACATGGATGTGATCATCATGAAATTGTTGATGGAGAAGGGTTGGTGATGATGATGGTGATGATTCCCTATCTCCGGGGCAAAAAAATGGACTGCAAATTAGGGCTCCCGACGAATAATAGGAGGTGGCAGCGGCTCAGTGTTGTAAGACGCGATGGAACTTCCTCTTTGATATTTTTCTCAGGAAGAGGAAATATATAGTGGTGGAATTAGGTCGGGAAGGGGTCCAAGGGAACCAGAGCCTTCCCGGTGTGGCCTAGCTAGGGGTGGCAGCGGCCCCTAGGCTTGTGGGACCAAGGTGGCCCCCCTCTGACACTTCTTTCCTCTAATATTTTTTATTTATTACAAAATAAATCTCCATAAAGTTTCGTTCAATTTCGAGAACTTTTTATATTTCAACAAAAATAACACCATGATAGTTCTACTGAAAATAATGTCAGTCCGTGTTAGTATCACTCAAATCATGCAAATTAGAGGTCAAAACAAGAGCAAAAATGTTTGGAAAACTAGATAGGTTGGAGACGTATTAGAGCTTCCTTTCATACACCATGGGCCATACTGACGTGGTCCTCGGCCGGCCTATTTTTCCGGGAGATGATGTGCTAAGTGTCCCCCAATCTGGGACACCGCTAGCAGGGGCTATGGGTGTAGCCATGGTAGGGATGTCCTCATCATGTTTTAAATGGTGCGTGCGCGTGCTCTAGTCATCAGTCCACTTGGTACTTGGGGTGTTGGTGTCAAATCCATAGGGATGTTCGTGGAGTGCTGATGTGGAGAATCCTTCGGTCATCCTCATGAACACCACACCAGCTCATCAATCACCAAGTGGACCCATGACAAGATCTCACGCACGTGCCATCGTAAATGAGGTGAACTCAATCCTCTTCGACTTTGACATGGATATGATTGGAACATTGATGCTACCTCACCAGGAAACCTTGTGCATCATTAGGTACAATGTTGGCCCCCGCGACGGAGCTAAGGAGCCTCACTGAGGGAGTCCTGGATTAGGGGGTCTCCGGACAGCCAGACTATATCCTTTGGCCGGACTATTGGACTATGAAGATACAAGATTGAAGACTTTGTCCCGTGTCCAGATGGGACTCTACTTGGCGTGGAAGGCAAGCTAGGCAATACAGATATGGATATCTCCTCATTTGTAACCGACCTCGTGTAACCCTAGCCCCCTCCAGTGTCTATATAAACCAGAGGGTTTTAGTCCGTAGGACAACATACAATCATACCATAGGCTAGCTTCTAGGGTTTAGCCTCTCTAATCTCGTGGTAGATCAACTCTTGTACTACTCATATTATCAAGAATAATCAAGCGGGACGTAGGGCTTTACCTCCGTCAAGAGGGCCCGAACCTGGGTAAAACATCGTGTCCCCTGCCTCCTGTTACCATCCTCCTTAGACGCACAGTTCGGGACCCCTACCCGAGATCCGCCGGTTTTGACACCGACATTGGTGCTTTCATTGAGAGTTCCTCTGTGTCGTCACCGATAGGCTTGATGGCTCCTTCGATCATCGATAGCGATGCAGTCCAGGGTGAGACTTTTCTCCCCGGACAGATCTTTATATTCGGCGGCTTCGCACTGCGGGCCAACTCGGTTGGCCATCTGGAGCAGATCTGTCATGGTATTCTCACGGGGGGTGCAAGACGACATATGCCACAAGGTGTCTTCGTGTGAGGGAAAGACTCCTGCTGGAATATCCAGGGACGGGTATGCGAGTAACACGCGCTAGTTTACCCAGGTTCGGGGCTCTCCGGAGAGATAACACCCCTACTCCTGCATGTCTGAGTATATCTGGTATATCTGGCACAGAGTTGCTCCTCGAGCTGTATCTGAAAGCAGTGCCACAAGCATCTGGTTTCATATATGCATGTATGTGGCATGCTCTAGTTGTCGGCCATGCTCATGGCTCATGGCCGTGAGCATGTGCATGCTCATGCGTGTGTGTGGATGGCTTGCTAGCTAGCTCTCTTGCTAGCTAGCTTGCTTGTGTGTGTGCGTGAGTGAGTCCATCCCCTGATGGATGGATGTGTGCCTATATATATAGGAATTGGCATGGGTGGTAGTGGCTTTGGTTGTAAGCTACCTTGGGTAGCTTACAAGCCAAGCTATGTAGGCATGGCTAGTGGCATGGTGCATGTCATGCTTGTCCCCTGGGGTACTTTATAAATCAGTACCCAGGGGACACGGTACACTGTAGATGACGTCACGGTATGGTCGTCCCGTCGGTGTCTCGTCAGGCTGCAGTTGACTTCGGGCAGTCGGCCTGGCGGAGGAGTCGGCAGCCAGCAGTCGGCCTAGTGGATGAGTCGGCAGCCAACAGTCCGCCTGGTGGAGTAGTCGGCAGCCAGCAGTCGGCCTGGTGGAGGAGTCGGCAGCCAGCAGTCGGCCTGGTGGAGTAGTCGGCAGCCAGCAGTCGGCCTGGTGGAGCAGTCGGCAGCCAGCAGTCGGCCTGGTGGAGTAGTCGGCAGCCAGCAGTCGGCCTGGTGGAGCAGACAGCAGCCAGCATTCAGCCGCCGGCCAGGTAGTTGGACTGAGGGGCTTTGCTAGCCCCGATGTCTTGAATTCTTGTCTCACCGTCTTCGGGGTATCCGTGTCCAATTACTTCGACAGTAGCCCCCAAGCCTCCGGGCAACTTGGCAAAGTTGGGCAGAGGTTTTTTGGCGAGTGTTCGTGGAAATGATCATGAAAAAGACAAAGTTAGTCCACACTGATATATCAAATGTTTGCTTTTAGCATTGCAAGTTTTATGCGGAGGGTGCCGACTCGGTTTCGTCCGAGCCCCCTTAATCGTTTTCGTGTTCCCTCCACTTCTTGGCTTGTGCTCTTGCTTGCCGGATAGCCGCTCTGAGGTCCGTGGCTGAGAGTGGGCCGCGGAGTGGAGTGTACAGTACTCAGAGTCTGGGAGCAGATTCAACCGAGTAGATACTTGTAAAGGAAACGACCGGGTCGCCCGAAGCATTTTTCTTCCCGGGCGTTTTTCGCGTGGGTGGCCTCCAGCGTTCACTCTTGCTAGTCGGACAACCGCTCTGCGATCTGTGACTAATAGTGGGCCTTTGGTACCACGCACGATACTAAGCCATCTGCGGGAACTAACGTCTCAGGCCAAGCGGCCAGCCCCAGAGCCAACTCTGGCTGGCGCCGGGGCGAACAGTGATGCAACTGTAATAAAATGCGGAGACAGCCCCCGAGCATCGCTCGGGGTTATCCGTGATTGCGTGGTGCAAAAAATATGCAGGTGAGGAGCTCACATTCATTTTCGTGTTGCCGAGGTGGAGTTTGCCGAAGACAGCCGGCGCGGCTCGACGCTCGCGGAGTGCACCGGCGCACCTGCTAGGTGCAGCCTTCGGGTGCTCAAAGGGGGCCCCGCCGGTCAGGCTTGACCGGCCAGGCGGCGATGTCTTACAGCGTCCTTTTTCTTTTCTGTTTTTTTTTCTGCCGGCTGCTGACAGCCGGACAAAACTCTTCTCTTGTTTGCAATCTTTCGTGGGGCGCGCCAGCGCACCCACTGGGTGTAGCCCCCGAGATTCGGGCCGACTGCTGAGCAGTCGGGCCGGATCTCCTGGCAATTAGTTTGTCTTCTTCTCTTTTTCTCGTCAGCCGGCTGTGTGCATCCGGACTAGCTCGTTGGTCGGCCAGGCAGCGAAGCGGGCAGACGAACCAGCCGGCCGAGCGGCAACGCGGGCTGTTGACCAGAGCAGTTGGCTCGACTGCAGTCTCCAGAGTCGGATTGTCCCTTCTCTCTCTTTTTTTTTCAGTCAGCCGGCTGGGCGCCCGGGCACTTATTTTCTCTTTGCTTCAGCCGGCGCACAGTGCTGAACCATCCGGCCTCTCTCTTTTCTCTCTCTTTTTCTGTCTATCCGACTCCACGCGAGCAGTCGGATGCACAAAGATCTTTCTTTTTCTTTTTTTCTTCAGGCGACCCTAGACTTTTCTTCTGGACGGGATGGGGAGCCGGCTCCCTCTTCTTTTCTTTCTGCCTGGGGTAGCCGGCGTAGAGGTCGAGCCGGGTCGGACGGCAGGCGGCCGCGGGCGGAGGCGACCGGATGGGGGAGCCGTCGTGGCGGAGCCGGCTAACGGCGACAGAAGCCGGCACACGGGCGCGCAGCTAGGCGGGAGCGGCGCGAGGCAGCAGAGCTGCTGTCGGCGCGGGGCAGCGCCAGGCCAGCCGGAGTGGCGGAGGTGGCGATGGGGCAAGCCGGCACGGGGCGACGCAGGCTCGGGGCAGCAGCCGGCCAAGGGCGACGCGGGCGG
>NC_041386.1:233704109-233706128 GCF_002162155.2 Triticum dicoccoides | reverse complement strand
GGACCCGTCGCGGGAGGCCAGCAGCCGGCGGGCGCGGAGGCCAGTAGCCGCGGGGTGCACGAGCTGCTGGGCACGACGCGGGCACGGGTGGGAACCGGCGTGGAGCGGAGGCGAGCTCGTGGCGACCAGGCGGACGAACGCGGAGCCGGAGCCGGCGAGTGTTGACCGCGCGAGGGAGGCAACCGCGGCGACCCGGTTGGCTGGAGCAAAGACACGGGGATGTGCGCGGGCGCGTGGACACGGGGTCGTGCGCGGGCGCGCAGGGGCGGTAACAGCGTGCGAGCAGGACGCGCAGGCGACGGTCGGCTGACGTGCGTACATTGTCCTTTTTGCGTTCGGCCACTGTACGAGAGACGTGCGAGCACTGTACGGGCTGTCTCAACCACTGTATGAGCAGTGATGAGTTTGAATATTTGCAGCGGGCGCAGTCACGGGCCGTAGGGGCAGCGGCAGCGGAGGAAGTGGCGGTCGTGGTGGGCGCAGGTAGCAGCAGCGCTCGAGCAGCATCCACGGTGCAGCGAGGCAAAGGCGCTCGGGAGTGATGAGAGGAGGACGAGCAGGGCGTCGGCCGGCGCTGGAGGAGAGCAGTGCGGCGGCACAGGAGGCCGGGCCATGGGCAGAGGCGAGGCCCTTACACGCGCGGGCGGACCAGCCCGGAAGCATACTGGAGCAGCTGCGCGCACACGCGGGCGAAGCAGAGCAGAGGCGAGCGAGTGTATGGTAGCATCCGACTTGCATCCGGCCAATACATAGAATGTATATGGCCATTGTCTGGCTTGTGTCTGAGTGTTATCTGATGCATGTATGGCTGGTGTATGGGTTGTATATGGGGTAGTATCTGTAGTGGTATGGCTAATGGTTTGACCATTGTTGACTAGCATCTAGCTAGCTAGCATAGATGATATATGGATTAGCGGACGGCCGTTCCAGCCGGAGCAAAGCGCAGCATGGAGGGGAGTGGATGTGAGCGACGCGTGGATGGACGCGGCCGATCGAACTGAGGCACCACGCACGGCGCGCGCACGGACGGCCGGCCGGCGCTGCGTTGGCGATGACGAAGATGATGAAGCCGACGGCAAGGACGCGCCGTCCCGCATGGCTGCTCCGGGGGCGGGTCGAAGTCGATCCCCCGAGCGCTACTGGAGAGACGGCGCGACGCCGCGGCGGTGATGGCGAAGATGGTCCCGCCCGGATTGCGAAACCAACAGCAGCGCGGTAGCATAGTACCGCCCCATGGTGGGTGCCAAATGTCGTGGTATTCTCACGGGGGGTGCAAGACGACATATGCCACAAGGTGGCTTCGTGTGAGGGCAAGACTCCTACCGGAATATCCAGTGACGGGTATGCGAGTAGCACACGCTAGTTTACCCAGGTTCAGGGCTCTCCGGAGAGATAACACCCCTACTCCTGCATGTCTGAGTATATCTAGTATATCTGGTAAAGAGTTGCTCCTAGAGCTGTATCTGAAAGCAGTGCCACAGGCATCTGGTTTCATATATGCATGTATGTGGCATGCTCTAGTTGCCGGCCATGCTCATGGCTCATGGCCGTGAGCATGTGCATGCTCATGCGTGTGTGTGGATGGCTTGCTAGCTAGCTCTCTTGCTAGCTAGCTTGCTTGTGTGTGTGCGTGAGTGAGTCCATCCCCTGATGGATGGATGTGTGCCTATATATATAGGAATTGGCATGGGTGGTAGTGACTTTGGTTGTAAGCTACCTTGGGTAGCTTACAAGCCAAGCTATGTAGGCATGGCTAGTGGCATGGTGCATGTCATGCTTGTCCCCTGGGGTACTTTATAAATCAGTACCCAGGGGACACGGTACACTGTAGATGACGTCGCGGTATGGTCGTCCCGTCGGTGTCTCATCAGGCTGTAGTTCACTTCGGGCAGTCGGCCTGGCGGAGGATTCGGCAGCCAGCAGTCGGCTTGGTGGAGGAGTCGGCAGCCAGCAGTCGGCCTGGTGGAGTAGTCGGCAGCCAGCAGTCGGCCTGGTGGAGGAGTCGGCAGCCAGCAGTCG